>NW_027513621.1:300000-522500 GCF_048772815.1 Callospermophilus lateralis
ACCTACATATTTGTTTCTTCCTAAGATTAGATATTCAATCTCAACCCTGTTTAAAATGTCTTATCCTATCACTCACTTTATACTTTGCCTGATTTCCTAATGTCTCTATTGATATCTGCTTTTCTACAAATTTTCCCCAGTTCATCATTGTGTCTGATTTCTTCATATGTGCTGACATTTATATTCACTCACTGCCCGAAAAAAATTGCTAAAGAACTTTTGTTACATATCCTATACTAACTCTACTTGCTAAACATAATGACTATCTTCTTAATCCTACCGACAATCCCTTTTGACTGCATGTTCTCTTCAGCATTCAATCATCCAAGGTTCAAGTTCCTCTGCCATTGTATATCGATTTATTTGAGAATGTGTGCAGATAGTAATTCAAAGCTAAATATCCCAATCAACGGCCCAATGCCCTTCTGGGATTCAAATCTTACTTTAATTTCTGTTTTCATACATATATTTAACCTCGATATTCTTATAAATATCACAGGTTCCCAATACCATTATTCATCCAGCAGAATGATTCCTAACCCAAATCGAACATGAAATTAGCCCTAACCATACACTGTTCACTCAATCTAACTTTACAGACAAGCAGGGACAGAGTTGGTCTTACAATACGGAATGTAGGGGATCCTCCACCTGTTAAGAACCTCAAAGGTCCATGCAGAAATGATCACTGGAGAAGATGTAGGCAGCAATGAAGGACCTGAGAGACAAAAAGTCATTTTCCATGGCAAACAACCTGGTTAGGATGAAGGGTTGTGTCTGAATCAGCCTCTCTCTTCTTAATGTAGAGAAGATGGACCAAACCAGGCTTTTGTGGAGAGCTGTTCCCGGGTGCCTAAGGTTGATATACCATTCTAAGTTGTGAAAGTGTCAAAGGAAGTAGGGGCAGCCTCCATCTCATGGGACCCTTGGAAGCAACTGTTAGGACAAAGTGGTTGCCAAGGCAGTGACCTCATTCAGTTCTTGAAGGAAGTGACCTACCTCACTTCCTTGTTGATGGAACTTTCTGAACTTGGGACCGAGGAAACCAAGCACCAGAGCCAGTCCCAGTCCCAGTCCAAGTGGTCTCATTTGTTTGGAATCACCAAGGACAGAGTCAGTCTTCTTGGTACTGACTGATGTGAGGATGGCCAAATGCCAGGAAAGATCTGAACAGGGGCCTTTCCTGACTAAGCAGGTAGTGGCTCACCGCTGGCTCCTGACTGCTTCACAGAGTAGGACAAGGAGACCAGATCTCAGACAGGACATACCATTACCGGGGAACATAGTATGGCAAACCTGTCAGAGGACACTCCTAATAATGACAGCCCTACTTGGTGAAAGGAGGTGTTTTTTGAGTGTGGGTGTGTGGTTTTGTCTCTGTTCTGAGAATAGGTAGGAAAGGTGGTTTTTTGGTTTGGAGTGAACTGTTTCTAGTAAGTCGTTTTACAAGGTGAGTGTTTCTATGTCTGTGTATCCCACTGTGTCCGTGGTTGTATACATTAGAAAAGAGAATGCATCAATGCATGTGTCCTCTCTAGTATAAAGCTTCCCAGCATTCATCCTGCCCAATTAATGAATGGAGTGTGGTTTCCATAACGATAGGCAACACCTACTACCTTTTTAAGTCCCTGTTTTCTTTCTGAATTCTGACAACTCTTCAGAATAGGCTCTTGGGTTTGTGTCCAAGATATGTACCACCTCCAATCTCTGTCACATAGAAATGTACTGGATATCTGAAGGGAATGGCCAGCATCTCAGAAAACTCAGATATCAGTGTGACCAGGAAAGTCTCAGTGGAGAAACCCTGCTTTGGGCCTTTTGCTAACCTATTGTTCTGTTGCCCTGAATCTCAGGTTGTCTTTGCCTCTGGCCACCCCTTTGGGAAGCCTGAGGAAAACATTTTTCAAATGGAAATGAAGGGCATCACCTGTGTCTCTTTGCTTAATTGCTTTGGAAAAAGATGTGTCTGAATCAGCCTCTTGTCCCTGTGTGAGGCTGTGGCTTAGATTCTCAGCACCTGATGGATCAAAAGAAAGATCCCATGTGTGCATCCAAAACCAAAATGGCAAATATTCACTCATTGTGAATGAATTCTTTTACCTTCCTCTGTTAGGATCCTGACTTCCATCAAGTGAGAATAGGAATCCTTTGGGCCAAATGAGTTCTTCAAATCTCTGCAGAGGGGCTTGGGTTTTCCCATGACTCAAATTCACATAAAGAATCTAAACCACAGAGTCAGAAGGCCTCAAATTGAAAAACCCAAGCAGTATTAATGGCAGGCCTATTTGATCACTCCTGGTTTACAGGAAGTGTGTCCAGGCCACCTTGATGTTAGACAAATGAGGGGAACAGGACCTTAATTTGGACACTGACTTGGGCTGTGGACCTCATTGAAAACTCCAGCCAGACGTTATAAGGAGTGTCTATATGGAAGAAGATGAGGACCATGTGGGAGTGTTTTGGTTTTAATTGTGGTCATTTGTGTGGCGGTTGGAAGAGATGACTGTTCCACTGGGCTTGAACTCTGGTGTGATTCCCCTTAGAGACTGAGTTCTTGAACTTACCTCAGAGAAGTATTGCCATGAATTCTGTTGGGATTTTAGGAGGCCACTCATGAGAGTCGCCCTTGGAACCTGAGATCTAGGCCCAGGTTGGATTTCCACAGAACACTGGGAATTTCAGCCCGGATATTACATACTATTTTTCTTAAAGACTTGGCAGCCATATTTGAGTTTAAAACACACATGGACCTCACATTGTAGATCTCAATGGGCCTGGCTTCATGTGACATTTTGGCCACCCTTAGGGAAACCTTGCCTGTGAGAGTGCTCCAGAGCTTTCTTTGAAATTAGCTTCTTCACCATTTAATGGTTCCTGAATTAATTGAATCCCTCAGAGCCTCAAACTTCATCCGTGAAAAATGGCTAGAAAGTTACCATGAAATTTTTAATATTTTCATGATCAGCTGGCACTGGAAATACTTTGGATGTCCTGTTTCTGATCCTGAGTATACCAGACACTGCCTTGATTGACCTTTTTTTCATGAAAATGGTGTAGAACATATATGCCAGCAAGTTGGAGCCTGGAGAGTAGTGGGCCTAGAGCAGTGGTATGCAATTGTGTGATAAAACATCTGTGTTGTGGCCATGTGGATCAGCCATTGGCTTCCAAATGGCTTGTGACTGACATGGTGCAGCCAATAGACCCACATATGTAAAGGCATCTTGTTATATGGAGAGGATTCACTGCAATGTTCAGAATCATGTTGCTATTCTCAAGGGGGCAAGCTACATGGGATAAAACCTTGGTTGGTGCATTCTCCTGAAATCCCTGACTCACCACACCTTAAAGAACTACCTCCACCACTCTGTCCCATTTTAACTCCTTGTATTTCTTGAAGCAAATACCAAACTCCCAGTGGAGCAGCGAGAAACACGATAAAAAGTGGAGAATGACCAATTGGCTTCACAGTCCACACTGAAAGACACTTAGACCCCAGTGTCCATAGTTTACCTACAAAGAGAGAATTCAGCACTGCTGCCTCATGTTCATTGGATAATAAGAAAACATGTCCTCCAAGTAACATAGATGCAGACCCAGCTTTGATGGTCTCTCTACAAAGGAACTAAATCTCCTCACAACATCAAATATTTCAAGTGCCCACCCTTAGAGGCAGTTTCTCAAAAAGTATTTAGGCCAGCAGAGCTACATGTTTGTGGAATGTTTAACCCTGTCCCTTACTTTTAGAATCTTCTCTACCACCTCCGAAGTTGTAAACTCCTGAGTATTTTCCATTCCAGATATATATTCACAGATATTCTAACTCTTATCCTCTAATTGTGTCTTACTTGAGGAGAATGTAATGTCAAGGCATTGTTCTGGATGAAAGTGGGAAGATTATTGTGTAGCACATATTTGCATAGACATTGGATTCAATTTCCTATTTTCCATTAGAAATGCTGAATCCCTGAAACTAACATATACCCTATTAGACTCTGACTACTAATCCTAATATAATGGAGAAAAATAACACAAACAGAATAGAAATACAAGCAGTTTAGAGGAGGTATGTTTTATAGTTGGAGTTGCCTTTTGCATGGTATAGTGTAGCAGTTATAAATCTAGTCAATTATTTGTTGAAATAGTTCTCCATGCGTTTTTAAAGTTAACAAATAAGTGAATTCCTGTCCCCCTTTCTCTGTAGCCTATTCAGCACACGTATTTTTATATGCACATACAGAATTCTACCTGGTACCACACGTACATTCTTGTGAGGTGGCTGACTTGGCAGATACAAATTGGAAGAAGAGATCACTCCTCCTAAACGCTGCTTGAACTGATAATTCAAATGGGAGTGAGCTTCCTAGTTGAACAACATTATACATAAATCCATCTTCAGTAAAATGAATATATTTGGATCTGTGGATGATATACATTTCATGGTGAATTTCATTTGGCATATATATTGCAATTTTTAATGTCTGTCTCTGTGTGTGTATATAAATATATATATAGATACACTCCCAAGATTTTTTAAAAAATGAAATATGTGTCTTATTACACACTTCCTAAATTCATTCATATTTATGTTGTGGATTTATAATCAACTTTTCACAAGATTATTCTCAGAAATATTCATCCACCTGAAATATGTATTTGTTTCTTAGTACTGTTTCCACCCCAGATATGCATTCACGGATTTTCAAACTCTTCTACTCTAATTGTGTCTTACTTGGGGTGAAGGTAATGTAAAGGCATTGTTCTGGATGAGAGTGGGAAGATAATTGTGTAGCATATATTTTTATACACATTGGATTCATTTTCCAATATTCCATTGAAAATACTGAATCCCTGACAATAACTCATACCCTACTATACTCTGTCTACTAATACAAATATGATGGAGAAAAACAACCCAAACAGAATAGAAATACAAGCAGTTCAGAGGAGGCATGGGGTATAGTTGGACTTGCCTTTTGCATGATAAATGGTAGGTGTTATAAATCTAGTCAATTTTTAATTGAAATAGTTCTCCATTTGTTGTTAAATTTAACAAATATGTAAATTCCTGTCTGCCTTTCTCTGTAGCCTATTCAGCACATGTATTTTTATATGCTTATATAGAATCCTACCTGGTATCACACGTTCATTTTTGTGAGGTGACTGACTTGGCAGATAAAACTTGTGAGAAGTGATCACTCCTCTAAACGCTGTTGGAACTGAAAACTCAAACTATGGGTGAGCTTCCTAGTAAAACAACATTATACATAAATCCTTGTTGAGTAAAATAAATATTTTTGCATCTGTGGATGCTATATATTTTATGATGAACTTCGATTGGTGTATATATTCCTACATTTTAATGTCTGTGTCTGTGTTTTGTTTTTGTGTGTGTGTGTGTGTGTGTGTATATATATATATATATATATATATATATATATATATATATATACACACATATATATGTATATACACATATATAATTATGAATATATATATATATATATATATATATATATATATATATACACTGTCCTGATTTTTAAAATATGAAATATATGTATCTTAAATACACTCCCTAAATTCATTCACGTACAAAAATGTGGATTTATAATCAACTTTTCACAAAATTATTCTCAGAAATATTCATCCACCTGAAATACACATTTGTTTCGTAGTTCTGAAAACTAACTTGAGTAAATGGTGCTTACAAATCCTAATATTTGTACAGTAACTGACCCAGATTAACATCAATCAAGTAGATTCGTATGGGACATGATGTGTATTCTGACGTTTATTTTCATTCAAAACTGGTACATTACTATTTCTTCAGTTTTTACAAATCATAGGATATATATATTTCATCCACAAGTTCTCAAATTTATACGTATTTGTTTCACAATCACTTCCTGCTTCATAAAACATGTATTCCTCCAGGTTTCTTGACTGGTGTTTTCATGAGACTTCTTTCCAAACACATTATTTTCGATTTCCATAATCACTTTTGAAGCAAAACTCACACACCCTTCATGATTAACCATAACCTTAATGTGGCCATTAGATATATAACTGGTTGGAATGAATGTTTATATGTCAATATAAGATTTCTTGTATTTTTTCAGATATAATTTCAATCCATTATTTAAAGTCGGAACCAGATATATTATTTATTCACAATATGGACTATTCATGCATTATCTCTATATGCACAGACAAAGGGTACACCTCTTTTTATCCCCATTACTAATTTATACGTCTTGAATATGTTGCTGCCAGAAATGGTGGAAGAAATAGTCATGTCACCTGATCTACATATATGTTTTATCACAGTAATATTCTGGACAAAAAAAGCAAAGGTCACACTTAAGATTGTAGCAAAGACTAAATGAAAAGTGTGCATGGATTACTAAACATCCATGTCCAGGTTGCGTAATGCTGTCAAATGTCAATCCTATTGGTCACTACATATTTGTTTCTTTCTAAGATTATATATTCAAACTCAACCCTGTTGAAAATATCTAATCCTATCACTCACTTTATACTTTGCCTGATTTCATAATGTCTCTATTGATATCAGCTTTCCTAACTATTTTCCCCAGTTCATCATTGTGACTGTCTCTTCACTTGTGCTGACATTAACATTCACTGTCTACCGGAAACCCTATTGCTAAACAACATTTGGTCCAAATCCTATACTCACTCTTGTTTCTAAACCTACCGAGAATCTTCCGAATCCTACCGACTATCCCTTTTGACTGGAAGTTCTCTTCTTCATTTAATCATCCATGGTACAAGGACCTAAGCCATTGTATATCGATTTATCTGACACATCAGTGCAGAACATAATTCAAAGCTACGTATCCCAATCAAGGGCCCAATGCCCTTTTGGGCTTCAAATCTTAGCTACATTTCTGTTTTCATACTTATATTTCACCTATATATTCTTGTAAATATCGCAGTTTCCCAATACCATTATTCATCCCGCAGAAAGATTCCTAATCCAAATCGAACCTGTTAGTTAACCTAACCATACACTGGTCAGTCAATTTAACTTTACAGAAGAGCAGGGATAGAGTTGGTCTTAAAATACAGGAATATAGGGGATCTTCCACATGCTGAGAAACTCAAAGGTCCATGCAGAAATGATTCCTTGAGTAGTTGTAAGCAGCTATGGAGGACCTAAGAGAGCAAAAGTCATCCTCCATGGCAAACAACCTGGTCAGGATGAAGGGTTGTGTCTGCATCAGCTTCTCTCTTCTTAATGTAGAGAAGATGGACCAAACTAGGCCTGTGTGGAGAGCTGTTCCCAGGTGCCAATGGTTGATATACCATTCTAACTTGTGAAAGTGTCACAGGAGGTAGGGGCAGCCTCCATCTCATGGGACCCTTGAAAGCAATTGTTAGGACAAAGTGGTTGCCACGGCAGTAACCTCATTCAGTTCCTGAATGAAGTGACCTACCTCTCTTCCTTGATGACGGATCTCTCTGAACTTGGGATCCAGGAAGCCAGGCACCCAGAGTCAGTCCCAGTTTCTTTCCCAGTGGGCTCAGTTGTTTGAAATAACCAAGGACAGAGTAAGTCTTCCTTGGTACCTACTGATGTGAGGATTGCCAAATGCCAGGAGAGCTCTGAAAAGGGGAATTTCCTGAGAAAGCAGGTAGTGGCTCACCACTGGCTCCTGAAAACTTCACAGTTTTGGCCAAGGAGACCAGATCTGAGAAGGACAGGCCATTTCAAGTAAACATAGTATGGCCCATCAGTCAGAGTACATTACAATTAGTCACAGACCTACTTGAATAAAGGAGGTGTCATTGTGGGTGTGGCTGTGATTTTGTGGTTTAGTCTCATGTTCTGAGAATAGGTAAGAAAGGCGGTTTGTTTGCTTTGGAGTGGACTGTTTATAGTAAGTCATTTGACAAGGCGATTGTTTGTATGCCTGTGTATCCCACTGTGTCCGTGGTTGTAGACATTATAAAAGATAATGCATCAATGGATGTGTCCTGTATAGTAGAAAGCTTGCCAACATTCATCCTGCCCAATTTATGAGTGGACTGCAGGTTGCTTTAGGGACGGAAAACACCTACTATCTTCCGAAGTTCCTGTTTTCTTCCTGAATTCTGGCCACTCTCCAGAGTAGGCTCATGGTTTTGTGTCCAAGATATGTACCACCTCCAAGCTCTGTGACATTGCCATATACTGGATAGCTGAAGGGAATAGCAAGCATCTCAGAAAACTCAGATATCAGTATGACAAAGAAAGTCTCAGTAGAGAAACCCTGATTTGGGCCTTTTGCTTACCTATTTTTCTGTTGCTCTGAGTGTCAGGAAGGTCTTTGCCTCAGGCCACCAATTTGTAAAGCCTGAAGAAAACTGTTTTCAAATGGAAATGAATGGGCATCACCTGTGTATCTTTGCTTAATTGCTTTGGAAAGGGATGTGTCTGAATCAGCCACTTGGCCCTGTGTGAGGCAGTGGCTTAGATTCTCAGCACCTGATGGAACTAAAGAAAGATCCCATGTGTGCTTCCAAAACCAAAATGGCAAAAAGATCAGTCATTGTGTATGAAGTATCTTGCCTTACTCTGATAGGTTTCTGATCTCCATCAAGTGAGAATAGGGATCCTTTGGTTCAAATGAGTTCTTCAAAGCCCTGCAGAGGCTAGCCCATATGAGCTTGCGTTTTTTCATTACTCCAAATCACATAAAGAATCTATACCTGACAGTCAGTGGGCCTCAAATTGGAGAAGCAGAGCAGTATTAAGGCCAGGCTTATTTTATCACTCCTGGTTCACAGGAATGGTGTCCAGGCCTAGCTGACTTTAAGCAAATAAGGGACAAGGGAGCTTGTTTTGGATACTGTCTTGTGCTGCTCCCCTCATGGAAACCTCTAGCCAGAGGTTATAATGAGTGTCGATATGGAAGAAGGTGAGGACCATGTGGGAGTGTTTTGGTTTTAATTGTGTTCATTTGTGTAGCGTTTGGAAGAAATGACTGGATCCACCAGGGCTGGAACTTTGGTATGATTCCCCTTAGAGACTGAGTTCTGGAACTGACCTCAGAGAAGTATTGTCATGAATTGTGTTGCGATTTTAGAAGGCCACGCATGAGAGTCGCCCTTGGAAACTGAAATCTAGGCCAAGGGTGGCTTTCGACTGATCACTGGGAATCTCAGCCAGGATATCACATGATTTTATTCTGAAAGACTTGACAGGCATAGTTGAGAGTCAAAACACACATGGACCTCACATTGTAGACCTCAATGGGCTGGGCTTCATGTGACCATTTGGCTACTCTTTGGGAAGCCTTGCCTTTGAGAGTTCCCCAGAGCATTCATTGAAATGAGGTTCCTCAACATTAAATGGTTCCTGAATGAATTGAAACCCACAGTTTCCCCAACTTCATCCTTGAAAAGTGGCTAGATAAATACCCTGAAATTTTTGAAACTCCCATGACCAGGTGGCACTGGAGAACCTTTGGATCTCCTGTTGCTGATCATGAGTGTACCAGACAGTGCCTTGATTGACTGGGTTTCATGAAAATTGTGAAGAACAGAGATGCCAGTAAGTTGAGACTGCTGAGTAGTGGGCCCAGAGCAGTGGTGTGCAGGTGTGTGATAAAATATCTGAGGTGGGGCCGTGTGGATTTCCAATTGACTTCCAAATGCCTTTTGGCTGCCATGGTGCATCCAGCAGAACCTTACATGTAAAGGCATCTTATTATATGGAGAGGTTTCAAGGCAATGTTCAGAATCATGTTGGTATGGTCAAGGAAAAAGCTATGTGAAATAGAAGCCTGGTTGGTGCATTCTCCTGCAGTTCCTGACACGCCACACGTGACAGAACTCCCTCCAGCACTGTGTCCCAGTTGAACTCCTTGTATTTCGTGAAGCAAATACCAAACTCCTAGTGCAGCACCAAGAAACACCACAAAAATGGAGGATGATCAAATGGCTTCACAGTCCACACGGGGAGACACTTAGCCCCCAGTGGCCACAGTTTACCTACCAAGAGAGAATTCAGCACTGCTGCCTCATGTTCATTGGAAAATAAGAAACCATGCTCTCCATTCACATAGATGCAGACACAGCTTTGATGGTCTCACTAGAAAAGAAGCTAAACCTTCTGACAACAAAATATATTTAATGTACCCATCCTTAGAGGCAGTTTCTCAAGAAGTCTTTAGGCCGGCAGAGCTCTATGTTTGTGGAGTGTTTACCTCTTAGACCAGGATGTAAGAAAAGAACACTGATTCCAATTAAAATCAAATTAATGTAAGCTTATTATTTCCACTGGCTGGGCTGCCTCTCCCTCCCAAAATTGCGAGAACAAGAGAGCAACCCCACCTTTACTACAGCCCAGGTTTGTAGCCCAGAAAGTTACACAAAAATGGGGTAACAGATAACAGAACTCTGACAAGCATCACACTAATGGGAGTTTACATTTTTTTTTTGCTAGCCCCAACATCAAAATTTATGAGGACCATTAGAGCCTCAGAGAGGGTCATTGTCTGGCCACAGAAGGCCAATATTTATGAGGTGTGACAAAGTTTTAGAGAGGGCTGCTATCTGGTCAGAGAGCCATGCACGGGTGAGTTCAAGGCACGGGCAGTCATTCCAAGCAGGTTCAGAATTTGCAGTAATTTGCAGTAAAACCAAAATTATTTTTTCATGGCTTTGTTGCAAGATGGCTCCCAATTTTAATAAAAGATAAGGTTGTGTCTATCATTCCCCCCTTTTCTTATGTGTCCCTTTGTAATCCTTGATAGGTTAGGGGAAAAACACTGAGGAAATTTTAATCCCTCAGTTAACAGTCTCCAAATTTTTAGAACTCACCGAAAACCAGTCTCCCTGATATTACCTGACTTAATTAATTACTTATATTGATAGTCTATTTATTTTTGGCTCCATTGGTGTAAGTAGAGAGTCGTCTCTCATTTTGGCTTCTTCTCAGCTGAGAGAGGGCGACATGAGTGTGCATGGCGTGAGGGACATGAGTTGCCTTTTTGAAGTCAGTTGAGGGATATGAGTTGCCTTTTAGAAGTCAGTTCTTTTTGAAGTCTTGTTGAGGAAGAACAGGTTGTAAAGTCATCTGGGGATGGGTACTTCTATGAGAGAAACAAAAAACATGAGTATTGAATAAATGTTGCAGTAGCTGGATCATGTCACTGTATGAAGTACCCTCACCAGTCTTTAATATCCCCAATTATCAGGACTGTCAACTTAATATTTAACTTTTAGTGTTACAGTTGTCCCTCCCCATAATATACAGTTTAATAATTTAATGTCATCTGATTTTGCAAAATCCTTTCACTAGTATGACCTGTGTGTCTAATAGAGAAACATTTAATTCTGTTACTCAGGGCTGGATAATCGTACTAGAAAACACCAAGCCTACCTGTGTAGGTTAGGAATATCTGTAAGCCTTAAACTAAAAACTTCTGCCTCTGGCAGCTCCTCTTGATAGTCTCTTTTTATAGTTATCAGGCATTCCTGTCTGAGAATCCTTCTTTGTAGCCCACAGTTTTACTTATTTTGGGAGGCTAACATTAAGTGTATACCTTGAAATATTATTATTATTATTATTATTATTATTATTATTATTATTATTATTATTATTTTTAAAATGCCCAGGAATGGCTGTATTTTGGTTTTAACTGTCTTTGCTAAGTTTTTAAGATGAAGCAGTCAAACTGACTTTTGTTTCTATCTATTGTTAGCAGTCAGCTGAGCTTTTATGGGAGTCATTCCTTGGGAAACTTGAAAGCAGCTTCTCAGTTCTGCTAGTGCAATTTGAGCTAGGTGGGTCCAGGTCTTGCTTGACCATGTGTCTTCCCTCAGAAGTATCAGGGATGTCTCCCTTTCCTGATGACTCTCCTCTTTGTAGCAAATGCACTGATTGGCTTTCTGTTCTCCAGTGGTCTCATTAATCTCCCTGATCGGGAGGTTATGTGGCCCAGAGTTGCAAAGCTCATAGAGAAGTCCGCTGTTCCCTGGATTCAGACTGACTCAGAGGGCAAGAGTCAAATATTGGTTTTTTTGGCCCTTTTCATTTAACTTTAATTTTCAATCCTAATCTGAAACAACCAGCAAATAAATTTTAACAGCCATAAATTAAGAGTACTGTGCTTTAATGTCTATAAGTTTATAATTATTTATATTTTATTAATTGGGATCTTATTATTCTGTCTGTCTTGTAGTTGATGACTTATTATCTTAAATTAACCCATGTTGTGTTCTTAAAGCAACACTTCTGTAAAACACCAACAGGGAATCTTTAGATCACTTATAAGGAAATTAAAAAATAAAATTTTTTTAACAAGAGTAAAAGTACTTAGTTCATGTAATAGCTACCCTGAATTTTTTGGGTGAGTTATATATTATATCACCTTTTTGAGATCCTAGTAATCTTGACAGAAAAAAAAATTTGAACATAACTTTAAATGAAATAAAATCTGACCTACTGCTTTCGTAGTCATTCTCACATGTAGTAAGATGGGACACAGAGTCTTATCTCAGGTAAGCAAGGCTCCTTATAAATCTTAAATTCTTTAGTTCTAAAGCTGATCTTTGTTTTTTAAATATCATTTTACAAAGTTTACATAAATTGTTTGAGGTTGCATGAACATTAGCTCACACCATATGATATCACATTTAAAACATGAATTAAAGTACGGCTGAAAGATTTTAACCTTTACATAGATTAGGGTCTCATAAACTTAAAAATACATTTAAATTGTTCCACAATGTAAAAAGTAACATAAAACTTTACATATATTATTGATAACAGGTAAATAAATCCCCAAAATATATTTTATTTACCATACAACTTCAGAACACCTGCTTGATATAATGCTCTTTTAAAGTTTCTACCTTATAGAGTTGTATAACTGGAAGATATGAGCACATTAATAGCATCACAATTACATTGATGTTTCTACATTAACCAAGTTTAGCTTTTAAAGAAATGGCAGCACAGTGCCCTAAAATAACAGTTTTTATTTAAACAGTTGTTTAATTTTTATGGTTGCTTGCTCTAGAAAATTTAAATCTTAATAAACTAAATGTTATGGGTAAACTTATGTTTAAGAAATTTTTGTCTCTTTAACACGTGATTGATTTTTACAATCTTATAGAGTCTTTAGTACAAACTTATACAGACCTTAGTATATCAATCAGATATCAAACAAAAGTACTAATGAATGAGTAATCCCATATCAAATTTACTTTACTTATTTATCAAAATATTAGACAAATGTTTTCAACAGTGTAAACCATTTTTTTGATTGAATGAAAAGTCCTGGAACAAAGGCATATTAGACCTTTTGTAGACATTAATACTTTATTAGATTTTTGAACACCTAGAAAAACTTGTAAGCTTAAATTTAAAGACATTTATATTTATCTGTTTACCCAATTTAAATTGAAACATTTAAATCACGTGAATTAAAGATCTTTGGATCCACTGTTTAAAATTGTTTTTATGAGTGCTTTTTAATATGAGTGCTCCTTATATATGTTAATTTGTGTATCATATATATGATATACGGACATATGTATATATATATATATAGACATACAACACATAACAAATTGTGCACACATAATAAAAGTGAAGGCCTTGTAGCTTTTCACAGGTGAAATCTCCATTGAAATTATTTAAAAATTCCACAGTTGGTCAGATATTACTGATCAGAAAAACATTAACCTAGGTCTGTAGGAGCAAAATCATGAGCTCAAAAAATAAATAAAGAATCTAAGGAAAAAATTATGAGTCCTAGAAAAAATGACTGGCCAGTAATTAGTAAATACCATACAATTTACCTTTTTTTTTTCCTTAGGCCTCAAATAAGTCTCCTACTAAGCTTTCAGACTTCTTTCATTTGCATTTCAAAATAAGTCCTGGCTAAGGTCTGGAAGAAGCAGGAAAAATGGCTATTCTGAGCAGAAACCTTAGGCCTAAGGTATTTTAACCATAATTTTCAGGTTAGGATGTTGAAAATTATGATACAAGCTTAAGATACAATTCACAAAATTTTATATCTTTACAAGTTGTTTTGTCAACAGATATCATACTACGATTTAGTATCCTTGTCCAAATTAATGCACTGGTACACACAGTGACATTTTCCCAGGCTACCTAATTTAAAATTGGTGAAAAAAAAGACTGAATGATTGGGAAGTTACTTGACAACTTGGAAGTAGAGTTCTTTAGTTTTCCATCATAAGTATTTAAGTTCTCTGGCCTGAATTATCTGAAATCATAAACTAAACAATTACCTAAACCCGACTTTTAACTGCAAGATTGTGGAATGCTTCAAAAACCCATTCAGATACCAGATTGGTACAATGAAACATCATCATTTAGACACACATTCAGCTAAGATCATTTCCAGGAAACAATTTATAATATTAACACATTATTGCACATGTCTTAAAGGGCCAGAAAAAAGGCACAAGACAGACAGAAATAAACTCCAGACAATGGCTGACAGACAGAACCCTTTAAAACAGAGCAAATAGAAAAATCTCCTTCCCCAGTGGCACCACAGATGTCCCCACAAGGGGACCAAATGTTTTCACAGAGGAGCAACCTGAAATGCAAAATAAAGTGTCTCCATGGCGACTTTACTGCATTTAGTGTCCCCTTTTTTTTTCTCTTTTTTTAAGAAGACAGAGGTGGCATTATCCTTACAGTGGAGGGAACAAAGGAGGAAATTCCCTGAAGCAACAGGGCTTCAGCAGATGCTGGGAGATACTCAGTTCTTCATTCCCCAGCAGGCATTGCCATCTGCACTGGGTGTGCTCCAGGCAGCCAGCTAGGGGCTTCTCTCATTCTGCTTAACAAATGGTGGTAAAGTTCATCAAAGTTCCTTAAAACACAGTCCAAAGGGGTGTCAGGCTTACTTGCTTTGTTACCCATTTTCACGTTCAATATCCTTAAGATTTTATCACAGAAATCACAAAACAAAACGCACAAAAACAAACAAACAAAAAACATATAGAATACAGAAGAAAACACACACACACACACACACACAAAAAAAAAAAAAAAAAAAAAAACAGAATCCCGGTGCCAAAACAGAAAAACAGAGGAGCAATTCAACGTGTTGCTAAAGCAGCTTTGGGGTAGGAGTGCGTGCGTGTCCCTCGGCACCTCTCTAACCTTCCAGAGGAATTCCCTACAGAACGGAACAGAGGACAGAATGATTCTCATTACTGTCCTCGACAGGAGTGTATGTGAGCCTCCCCAGGCCACCTCTCTGTCATTAGAAGAGATCTCCCTTAACCAGATATAAGATGTTATCAAGGTGCCACTTACCTATGGAGGCCTCCTCCTCCAGGTGCTTGCTAATAGTTTCAGTGCGGTGGTTCACTGCAGTGCTCCCCAGACCGACAGCTCACTCCAAGGCCTTGGAACTTCTCAAGTTGTGCACCCCCTAAAGTGGCTCCCCAGCCCGTAGCCCTGGAGGGAAGGCCAGCTTCAGAATTTTCAGCAGTCTGGTCTTGTGATCTGGTCGGGCAGGGTCATCTCACTGGGAAACTCCAAAATGTTGGACTAGGATGCAAGAAAAGACCACTGACTCCAATTAAAATCAAATTAAGGCAAGCTTATTATTAAAACCGGCCAGGCTGCCTCTCCCTCCCAAAATGGCGGGAACAAGACAGCAACACCACCTTTCCTACAACCCAGCTATAAAGCCCAGAAAGTTACACAAAAAGGGGGTTACAGATAACAGAACTTTGAAAGCATCACACTAATGGTAGTTTACATTTTTTTTGCTGGCCCCAACATCAGAAATTATGAGGACCATTAGAGACTCAGAGAGGGTTGTTGTCTGGCCTGGGAAGGCCAATATTTATTAGGTGTCACTAATGTTTCAGAGAGCACTGTTATCTGGTCAGAGAGCCAGGCGTGGATGAGTTCAAGGCACGGGCAGGCATTCAAAGCAGGTTCAGAATTTGCAGTAATTTATAGTAAAGCCCAAATTATCTTTTCACGGCTTTTTGTCAAGATGGCTCCCAATTCTAATAAAAGATCAGGTTGGGTCTATCAAGCCTGTCCTTTACTTGTGGAAACTCCTCTACAACCTGCAGGGTTGTGAACTCCTGACCATTTTACATTCCAGATATGTATTCACAGATTTTCTAACTCTTGTCCTCCAACTGTGTCTTACTTGGGGTGAAGGTAATATCAAGGCATTGTTCTGGATGAGAGTGGGAAGATTTTTGTGTAGCACATATTTGCATACACATTTAGGAGATCACTCCTCCTAAACACTGTTGGAACAGAAAATTCAATCTATGGGGCAGCTTCCTAGCTGAACAACATTATACATAAATCCAAGTTCATTAAATAAATAGTTTTGGATCAGTGGATGATATATATTTCAAGATGGATTTAAATTGGCATATATATTGCTACATTTTAATGTCCATGTGACTTTTGTGTTTATAATGTTTTGTGATTTATAATCAAATTTTCACAAGATTATTCTCAGAAATATTCATCCAACTTAAATACATATTTTTTTCCTAGTACTGAAAAGTAACTTCAGTGAATGGTGCATAAAAATCCTAATATTTCTACAGTAACTGACCCAGATTAACATCAATGCAAGTAGATTTTTATGGGACATGATGTGTATTTTGATGTTCATTTTTATTCAACACTGGTACATTACTATTTCTGCAATTTATGCGCATTATATATAGTATGATATATAATGTTCAATCACTTCCTGCTTGAGAACACATGTATTTTTACAGGTTTCTTGACTATTATTTTCATGAGACTTCTTTCCAAACACAATATTTTTGATTTCCATAATCACTTTTGAAACAAAACTCGCACACCTTTCAGGATAAACCACAACCATAATATTACCATTAGATGTATAACTGGTTGCAGTGAATGATTGTATATCAATATGAGATTTCTTTTATATTTTGAGATATCAATTCAATCCATTATTTAAAGTGGAACCACTTATATTATTTACACACAGTATGGTTTATTCATGCATTATCTGCATATTCATAGACACAGGGTACACCTATTTGTACCCTCAATAGTAATTTATACGTCTACAAAATATTGCTACAGAAATGGTGGAAGAAATACTCATGTCACCTGATCTACATATACATTTTATCACAATAATATTCTGGACACAAAATGCAAAGGTCACACTTATGATTTTACCAAAGCCTAAATAAAAAGTGAGCATGGATTAATAAAAACATCCATGTCCTGGTTACCTAATGCTCTCAAAAGTCAATCCAATTTGTGACAACATATTAGTTTCTGCCTAAGATTATGTATTCAGACTCAAACCGTTAAAAATGTCTAAACAAATTACACACTTTATAATTTTACTGACTTCCTAATGTCTCTATTTATATCTGCTTTCCTACATATTTTCCCCAATTCATCATTGTGACTGACTCTTCACATGTGCTGACATTTACATTCACTCTCTACCCGAAACCTTATTTGTAAAGAACTTTTGGTACAAATCCTATATTCACTCTTCTTTCTAAACCTACTGACTATCTTGCTAATCCTACAGACTATCCCTTTTTTATTGGATATTCTGTATGTTATTCAATCATCCAGTGTATAAGATCCTAATTCTTTGTATATTGATTTATCTGAGACATCTGTGCAGAATATAATTCAAAGCAAAGTATGCTATTCAAGGGCCCAATGTCCTACTTGGCTTCAAGTCTTCCCTAGATTTCTGTTTCCATACTTATATTTCACCTATATATTCTTGTAAATATCTCAGGTTCCCAATACCATTATTCATCCAGCAGAATGATTCCTAACCCAAATAGAACATGATATTAACACTAACCATACACTGTTCCCTCAATCTAACTTTACAGCAGTGCAGGGATAGAGTTGGTCTTACAATACAGGAATATAGGGGATCCTCCACCTGCTGAGAATCTCAAAGATCCATGCAGAAATTATCCCTGAAGAAGATATAGAATGCTATGAAGGACCTGAGAGAGCAAAAGTCATTTTCCATGGCAAACAACCTGGTCAGGATGATGAGATGTGTCTGAATAAGCCTCTCACATTTTAATGTAGACAAAATGGACCAAACCAAGCCTGGGTGGAGATCTCTCCCCCAGTAGCTATGGTTGATATACCATTCTAACTTGTGAAAGTGTCACAGGAAGTAGGGGCAGCCTCCATCTCATGGGACCCTAGGAAGAAACTGTTAGGACAAAGTGTTTGCCAAGGCTGTGAGCTCATTCAGTTCATGAAGGAAGTGACCTACCTCACTTCTTTGTGATGGAACTCTCTGAACTTGGGATCCCGGAAACCAGGCACCCAGGGCCAGGCCCAGTAACAGTCACAGAGAACTCACTTCTTTGGATTTATCATGGAAAGAGTCAGTCTTTCTTGGTACCTACAGATGTAAAGATGGCCAAAATGCCAGAAAAAATCTGAAGAGGTGTCTTTCCTGAGAAAGCAGGTAGTGGCGGCTCAAAGCTGGCTCCTGACAACTTCACAGAGTGGGCCAAGGAGTCCAGATTTGAGAACAGACAGGCCATTTCGGGTGAACAAAGAATGGCTCACCAGGCAGAGGACACTCCAATTAGTAACAGACCTTCTTGGGGGAAGGAGGTGCATTTGTGGGAATGAGTGTGGGTTTGTGGTTTTGTCTCATTTTCTGAGAATAGGTAGGAAAGTTGGTTTGTTTGGTTTGGAGTGGACTGTTTCTATTAAGTCATTTGACAAGGCAAGTGTTTCTATGTCTGTGTATCCCACTGTGTCCGTGGGTGTAGACATTACAAAAGAAAATGCATCAATGGATGTGCCCTGTCTAGGAGAAAGCTTCCCAACATTCATGCTGCCCAATTTATAAAAGGACAGAGGATTGCCTTATTTGTGGGCAAGACCTGCAATCTTCCTAAGTTCCTGTTTTCTTCCTGAATTCTGGCCACTCTCCAGAATAGGCTCATGATTTTGTGACCAATTTAGGTACCACCTCCAAGCTCTGTGACTTGGCCATGTACTGGATAGCTGAAGGGAATGGCGAGAATCTCAGAAAAATGGGATATCAGTGTTACCAGGAAAGTCTCAGTGGAGAAACCCTGCTTTGGGACTTTTGCTTACCTATTGTTCTATAGCACTGAATGTCAGGAAGGTCTTTGCCTAAGGCCACCCCGTTGTGAAGCCTGAATAAAACAGTTCTCTAATGTAAATGAATGGGCATCACCTGTCCCTCTTTGAGTAATTGATTTCGAAAGGGATGTGTCTGAATCAGCCTGTTGGCCCTGTGTGAGGCTGTGGCTTAGATTCTCAGCACCTGATGGATCTAAAGAAAGATGCCATGTGTGCATCCAAAACCAAAATGGCCAAAAGAGCATTCATTATGGATGAAGTCTCTCGCCTTCCTCTGTAAGTTTCCTGACCTCCATAAGGTGAGAATAGGAATCCTTTGGGTCAAATGAGTTTTTTTTTTTTTTTTTTTTTAAGGAGAGAGTGAGAGAGGGAGAGAGAGAGAGAGAATTTTAATATTTATTTTTTAGTTATTGGCGGACACACATCTTTGCTTTGAATGTGGTGCTGAGGATCGAACCCGGGCCGCACGCATGCCAGGTGAGCGCGCTACCACTTGAGCCACATCCCCAGCCCCTCAAATGAGTTTTTCAAAGCCCTTCAGAGTCTAGCCCATTGGTGCTTGGGTTTTCTCATGACCCCTATCCACATAAAGAATCTAAACCCCAGAGTCAGTAGGCCTCAAATTGGAGAAGTGGAACAGTAATAATGGTAGGCCTATTTGATCACTCCTGGTTCACAGGAAGGGTTTCCAGGCCACCCTGACTTTAGGCAAATGATGGGCAAGGGAGCTTATTTTGGACACTGTCTTGTCCAGCGCCCCTCAAAGAAACCTCCAGCTAGAGGTTATGATGAGTGTCTATGTGGAAAAGATGAGGGCCATATGGGAGTGTTTTGGTTTAAATTTTGGTCATTTGTGTGGCGATTGGAAGAAATCACTGGGTCCACCTGGGCTTGAACTCTGGTGTGAATCCCCATAGAGACTGAGTTCTGGAACTGACCTCAGAGAAGTATTGCCATGAGTTTTGTTGGGATTTTAGGAGGCAACGCATGAGAGTAGCCCTTATAAACTTAGATCAAGGCCACAGAGCACTGGGGATCTCAGCCAAGATAATCCATGATTTTCTTCTTAAAGTCTTGGCAGCCATAGTTGAGAGTCAAAACACACATGTACCTCACATTGTAGACTTCAATTGGACTGGCTTCATGTGACCTTTTGTCCACTCTTTGGGAAGCCTTGCCTATGAGAGTTCTCCAGAGTTTCATTGAAATGAGCTTCCTCAACATTTAATGGTTTTTGAAACCCAGAGTTCCTCCAACTTCATCCTCGAAAAATGGCTAGATAAACACCATGAAATTTTTGAAATTCCCATGACCAGGTGGCACTGGAGAATCTTTGGATGTCCTATTGCTGATCATGAGTGTATCAGACAGTGCCTTGACTGACTGGGTTTCATGAAAATTGTGTAGAACAGAGATGCCAGTAAGTTGAAGCCTGCAAATTAGTGGGCCTAGAGCAGTGGTGTGAAGGTGTGTGATAAGACATGTGTGGTGGGGCCATGTGGTGTTGGGAGCCATTCTCACACGTGACTGGGTGACTCCCGGTTAGGGTCTGAGGCGCTCTGGCTGTGTCAGAGCTTTCCCGGCCCTCTCCTGATGAGAGAACCTGTCCGTGTGGGGGTGTAACTGACCACTGACCCCGGAGGCCCAATCACTGACCCTGACCTTGGAGTGCGGCCCCCCCTTCAACCTTCATTGGATGGAATTCTCCCCTGAATTTCTTGCTCCCCAATAAAAGGCTACTCCCTGGCGTGCTCGCTCTCTCTCTCTCTCCTGTTAGCCCTGAGTAATCCTTGCTGCCCTGCCGGGCGGTTAGACGAAGGAACCAGAGAGGGGAGCCGTCTCGGACCTGGTCAGAGAAAAAGGTAACTGAGTCTGTGTGTTTATTTCGATCTCACTAGCTAACTTTTATGCCAAGAACCTCATTAATGAAACCATTGCGCTGGCCGCATGGTAGAATTGGCGCCCACGAGGGGGGCATTCTAGATTAGCTAGATTGAGTGGGAGCGCGCGCTATAAAGATAAAGAAAAAAGTAAAGGTAAAGGAAGTGGTGACAATTTGGGTCACAAAAGGAAGTGGTGACAATTTGGGTCACAAAAGTACCTTAAGATATTGAAGGAAAGAGACGTTAAATTAATTAAAATAAAAAATTCAACTTCTACCTATAAGGAAATGTAACTATTTTAGACAGTATAATTAATCAGAAAGGAAAACAGATAAAGAAAGCTCAGTTATTACAATTCTTAGAGATTGTAGGTAAATATTGTCCTTGGTTTTGTGAACAAGAATCTCCAAATTTACTTACTTGGGAGAAATTAGGAAGAAAGTTACAAAAGGTCTGTCTTTCTAATGAATTACCTGGAGGCATAGATAATATTCAGAGAATCTGGACAGCTTTGGAAGTTTGTCTTTTTAAATATATGGGCCAGAATTTGTGGCCCCCTGAGGACCTGCTAAAAGGCATTCAAAGGGCTATCAAGTCTATTCAAATGGAAAATCCGCCTGAGGCTAAGTTAATTCCTTTTCCTTTAAGCCGCGTAAAAACAAAAGCGCTAGGGGCCAGGTCCAAAGTTAAAAATGTAAATTTAAATTTACAAAATCAGGCTACTCCACAGGGAGATTATGGAGAGCAATATCAGAAAGGAGATACCTCCGAGGTCCTAGAGAGCCCTCCAAGGGAGGGAGATGATCTTCCTGGAGAGAAAAATGTGGAAGAGGTTCCTAGAGGGGCTCAGAGTTCTTCTCAGCCACGTGACTTAAAAGCCCAATTTCAAAATGGCGACAGCACAGAACCTTTACCAGCTAATCTATGGGGGAGAGATATTTTAGCCAAAATGGGATTATTATTAGTTACTCCTAACTCTATGAGATCAGTTGAGGAAGTTAGTCAAAGGTATTTTCCTGGAGATGATAAGGAGACCCTTCAGGAAGAGTACCTGTTTACAAACCAGTCTCCACGACAAAGATTAGTAAATGCTCCAAGCCAAAATTTTTATTAGGGGCCCTGAGTACTTCCCCGATCCCTAAGACAGCTGAAAAAATCACTTGTCTCACAGAGGAGCCTATATGGATTTCTCAGTGGCCCATCTCATGGGAAAAGCTTAAAATAATTCATAGGTTAGTTGAGGAACAAATTCAGGCTGGTCATATAGAACCAACGCTTAGTCCTTGGAACACACCTATTTTTGTTATTAAGAAAAAGTCAGGAAATTGGAGATTGCTACAGGATTTAAGGGCAATAAATCATGCAATTCAGCCTATGGGATCCTTACAGCCAGGACTTACCTCCCCGACAGCCATTCCTTTAGATTATAGCTTGATGGTAATAGATTTAAAAGACTGTTTTTTCTCTATAAGGTTACATCCTGGAGATTGTGAGAGATTTGCTTTCACTGTCCCAACAATTAATTTTAAGGAACCTGTTAAAAGATATTGCTGGAAAGTACTCCCACAGGGAATGCGTAATAGTCCTACTCTGTGCCAAAAATACGTAGACCAGGCGATAGATCCCATAAAAAGTAGCTTTCCTGATGCATATATTATTCATTTTATGGATGATATATTATTGGCTCATGCTAATCCAGAGGTACTTTCAAAAATTTTTACTCAGTTAGAGACTTCGCTTACAGCAATGGGTTTATGCATAGCTCCTCAAAAAATTCAAAAAGTGTCTCCTTTTCAATATCTAGGTCAGATAATTCAAGGACGAACAATCCGTCCTCAAAATCTTCAGATAAAAATTAAGGAGTTACATACCCTTAGTGATTTTCAAAAGCTATTAGGAGATATTAATTGGCTGAGGCCATCCTTAAAACTAACTACTTCTGAGTTAAGTCCTTTATTTCAGATATTACAAGGAAATCCCTCTCTAACCTCTCCACGTCAGCTAATTTTAGAGGCTAAAACAGCTTTAAGGAAAGTTGAAAATGCAATTAAAAATGCACAGCT
The DNA here is from genome assembly GCF_048772815.1 of Callospermophilus lateralis. NCBI lineage: Eukaryota > Metazoa > Chordata > Mammalia > Rodentia > Sciuridae > Callospermophilus > Callospermophilus lateralis. The sequence goes on from NW_027513621.1 coordinate 323,085, forward strand.
TACTAGAGTTGATCCTAAGGAAATGGTGTATTTATTAATATTTCCAACTGAACATACACCAACAGGAGCCATATGGCAAAAATTAGGAGTTATTGAGTGGATTTATTTATCCCACTCCCCTCAAAAAACATTAATTCCTTTTCATGATTCTATAGCTCAATTAGTAATTAAGGGTAGAACTAGGATTTTACAATTAATTGGATCTAAACCTGATATCATAATTATTCCATTTTCTGTTCAACAGATTAATTGGCTTTTTCAAACCTCTAGCCCATGGCAAATAGCTTTTGCTGATTTTCCTGGCCAGATAGATAGTCACTATCCTCGTGATAAGATTATACAATTTGCATCATTAACGTCACTTATTTTTCCAAAGATTGTTCGTGCCCATCCTATAGATGAAGCCGTATCAGTGTTCACTGATGGATCAAGTTCAGGTAAAGCAGGATTTTATAGTCGTGTTCACACAGAGGTAATACAAACTTCTTATACTTCTGCCCAAAGAGCAGAGCTTCAAGCTCTGATTTGTGCCTTAAATTACTTTACAAATGAGCCTATTAATATTTATTCTGACAGCTTATATGCAGTCGGAGTTACTAAAAATATTGAAACTTCAGTTATTGGGTATACTTCATCACAAGAGTTATTTAAATTATTTCATAATTTACAAAAGGCAGTGCTAATGCGAAAATATCCATGTTTCATAGGACATATACGAGCTCATACTAATCTTCCAGGACCTTTAGCTTCAGCTAATAACAAAATTGACAGACTCGTAGCTTTTTGTCAACAGATGTCTTCATATGACTGTGCACTAGCTTCCCATTCCTTACATCATCAAAATGCTTCTAGCTTACGTAAAAAATTTAATATTACTAGAGAACAAGCTCGTCAGATTGTAAGCCAATGCCCTAAGTGTGTTATTCACACTCCATCTCTGCCATCAGGGGTAAATCCCCGTGGATTAAAACCAAATCAAATCTGGCAAATGGATGTAACTCATATTCCTCAATTTGGTAAGCAGTGTTATGTACATGTCATAGTGGACACTTATTCTAGATTTATTTTTGCCACAGTACGTACTAAGAAAAATTCTCAAAATGTAATTTCTCATTGCCTAGCAGCTTTTTCTGTTTTAGGATGCCCTATGCAGATTAAAACAGATAATGCTCCAGCTTATGTGAGCTCTTCTTTTCAACAATTTTGTCAAGAGTTTAAAATTAATCATAAAACAGAAATTCCTTATAACCCCCAAGGTCAAGCCATTGTAGAACGAGCTCATTTATCTATTAAACTTCAATTACAAAAATTAAAAAGGGGGGATAGGCTTATGACTCCCCAAAATAGCCTTAATCATGCATTGTTTCTTTTAAATTTTTTAAACTGTGACGCAGAAGGTCACACTGCTGCTGAGAGACAAATGTCTCCCTCAGTAACAGGCCCTTTAGGCAGAGTTTTGTGGAAAGATTTACAAACCGGTCAGTGGAAGGGCCCAGACCCGGTGCTTATATGGGGCAGAGGGCATGCTTGTATTTTCCCAGAAAATTCTTCTCGTCCTATTTGGGTGCCTGAACGTACTATCAGACATGGAAGAGATAGAACCCAGATTCAAGTGACTGAGGATCGACCCAGAGGAGCCCCCATCCAGAAGGAGGAGATATCGGAAAAGGATGAAGAAAGACCAGATTGACCCAGCCGAAAAGCTGATTTCATGGAAAGACGTAAAGAAGCTAACAACCTAGGCTTCCCGAATACTTTGAGACCTAGGAGAAAACAGGACCCCAATGATGATGGTAGCAACAGTAATTGCCCTACTGGGCTGTCAGGTAAAGGGGATCAAGTAGACACTTACTGGACATATTTCACAGATCCACCCCTGGTACACCCAGCTGTGTGGACTGGAGAATCTATTCCAGTATTTACTAATGACTCATTCATGATGGGAGGATTTACAGATACTCATATTACTCCCAATCATTTGACTAGATTTAATTATTCTGGCTATAGTGCCCAATTACCCTTGTGTTGGTCCCACGATAAACTTGCTGGCTGTCTGAAAGTATCATTCGAAGAAAAAACAGCGATTGGTAGACCTAGACTGACAAATAATTCTATTTATGGAGATTTAAAACCTAATACTAGATCAGTAATTAAGATGGGACTTTCCCATAATAAGCCAGTCATTTCTGCAAAACCTCCACAGATACACCACTGTCCAAATAGTTCTACAATTGAGATTGGCACCATTCCTAAATGGATGGATTGTATAAATCCCTTTCCTGTACAACATAAGGTGTCTAAAGATAGTGGGTATATTTTAGACTGGTCTCCAAAAATTGATAAGAGACAATTACGAAGAAATTCTGCTATGACACCTGCAGGATTTGTTAGTAATATTTTGACTTATAGTAAAGGTGGTGTTCAAAAAGATATTTGGCATTTAATTGCTGCCTCAGAATTCTTACATTTTACAGACAAACCCTTACCAAGATTTATTGGCAAGAACTGTAAAGAGGGATCTTGCTATGGCTTACGAGCTTGTGTCCAATCTCCTTATGTTTTAATTATTGGAAATGTAAAAGTTAAATGGATAGATGACAGATATATTGTTACTTGTAAAAAATGTAACCTAACCAATTGTATTACTAGGTATAATGGAGGAAAAGGAGTGCTGATACTTCATCAGCCCTCTTTTGTTTTATTACCTGCTAATATTTCAGAGCCATGGTATGCTGATGCTGGTTTACAAGTCTTACAGCAAATTCATGTCCAGCTGGGAAGACCTAAACGTGCTATTGGAGTTATAATTGTTGGTGTTTTGGCGCTAGTCTCTTTTATTGCATCAACTGTCTCTGCGTCTCTGACATTGTCTCAAAATATTCAGCATGCAAAATTTCTTAATAATTTAGCTCAAAATACTTCCAAGGCTCTGCGTAATCAAGTAAATATTGATGAAAAGATTGAAACTAAATTGAACGCCTTAGAGGCAACTGTTATTGACATAGGTAATGAACTTTCAGCCTTAAAATTTAAAGAAAGGATTAAATGCCATGCTAATTATAAGTATGTGTGTGTTACAGCTGCCAAGTACAATGCTTCTCTCTGGGATTGGGAGAAGGTTAAAAACCATTTGTTAGGTATTTGGCAAAATAGTAATAATAGCTTGGATATTCTGGAACTTCATCACCATATCCAAGACATTCAAAATAATAGTGCTGATTTTTCAGATCCTTCTTCTTTGGCTAACCAAATATTGAAGGAGTTAAATGGATTCAACCCTGGAAATATTCTTAAACACTCGGCCTGGTACATTATTGGATTATTCTCTTTGCTGCTAATTCTTTATTGCGTTGTAATTGTAGGATGGCGAGTCTTCAGAACAAGAATGCAGAAACTCCGAAGAGTGAACCCCCGCCTCATTTTTGCGAAAAGAAAGGGGGAATATGTCGGGAGCCATTCTCACACGTGACTGGGTGACTCCCGGTTAGGGTCTGAGGCGCTCTGGCTGTGTCGGAGCTTTCCCCGCCCTCTCCTGATGAGAGAACCTGTCCGTGTGGGGGTGTAACTGACCACTGACCCCGGAGGCCCAATCACTGACCCTGACCTTGGAGTGCGGCCCCCCCTTCAACCTTCATTGGATGGAATTCTCCCCTGAATTTCTTGCTCCCCAATAAAAGGCTACTCCCTGGCGTGCTCGCTCTCTCTCTCTCCTGTTAGCCCTGAGTAATCCTTGCTGCCCTGCCGGGCGGTTAGAGGAAGGAACCAGAGAGGGGAGCCGTCTCGGACCTGGTCAGAGAAAAAGGTAACTGAGTCTGTGTGTTTATTTCGATCTCACTAGCTAACTTTTATGCCAAGAACCTCATTAATGAAACCATTGCGCTGGCCGCATGGTAGAATGTGGATCTGCCATTGGCTTCCAAATGGCTTGTGACTGACATGGTACAGCCAGCAGAACCTTCCATGTAAAGGCATCTTTTTATATAGGGAGATTTCAAGGCAATGTTCAGAATCAGGCTGCTATGGACAAAGGGGCAACCCATGTGGGATAGAATCCTGGTTGGTGCATTCACATGCAGACCGTGACCTCCACACGTGACAGAACTACCTCCAGCACTGTGTCCCAGTTGATCTCCTTGTATTTCATGAAGAAAATACCAAAGTCCCAGTGGAGCAGCAAGAACCACCACGAAAAAGTGGAGGAGGACCAAATGGCTTCACAGTTCACACGGTGAGTCACTTAGCTCCCAGTGGCCATAGTTTAACTGCAAAGAGACTATTCGCACTGCTGCCTCATGTTCATTGGAAAATTAGAAACAATGTCCTCCAGGTCACATAGATGCAGACCCAGCTTTGATGGTCTCACTAGAAAGTAAGCTAAAGCTACTCACAACATCATATATTACAAGTGCCCAACCTCAGAGGCAGTTTATCAAGAAGTCTTTAGGCCAGCAGAGCTCCATGTTTGTGGAGTGTTTACCATGTGCCTTACTTTTGGAAACTGCTCTACCACTTCCAAGGTTGTGAACTCTTGAGTATATTCCATTCCACATATGCATTCACAGATTTTCTAACTCTTCTCCTCTAATTGTGTCTTACTTGGGGCGAAGTTAATGTATAGGCATTGTTGTGGATGAGAGTGGGAAGATTTTTGTGTAGCACATATATGCATACACATTGGATTCATTTTCCAATTTTCCATTCGAAATACTTAATCCCTTACACTAACTCATAAACTACTAGACTCTGACTGCTAATCCTAATATGATGGAGAAAACTAACCCAAACAGAATAGAAATTCAAGCAGTTCAAAGGAGGCATGGTGTATAGTTGGACTTGCCATTTGCATTATGAAGGGTACGTGTTTTAAATCTAGTTAATTTTTAACTGAAATAGTTCTCGTTGTGTTTTTAAAGTTAATAAATATATAAATTCCTGTCTCCCTTTCTCTGTAGCCTATTCAGAACATGTATTTTTATATGCACATATAGAATCCTACCTGGTATCACATGTACATTCTTGTGAGGTGGCTGACTTGGCAGATACAAATTATGAGAAAAGATCACTCCTCCTAAACCCTGTTGGATCTTAAAATTAAACCTATGGGTGAGCTTCCTAGTTGAACAACATTAAACGTAAATTTATGTTCAGTAAAAGAAATATTTTTGCATCTGTGGATGATATATATTTCATGATAAATTTCGATTGGCATATATATTGGTAATTTAATGTCTCTGTGTGTGTATTTTTTGTATATATATATATATATATATATATATATATATATATATATATATATATATTCTCCATATTTTTCAAAATATGAAAAATATGTGTCTTATATACACTCCATAAATTCATTCATGTTCATGTATATGGATTTATAATCAAGTATTCACAAGATTATTCTCAGAAATATTCATCCACCTGAAATACATATTTGTTTCCAGTATTGAAAACTAACTTCAGTTAATGTTGCATACAAATACTAATATTTGTACAGTAACTGACCCAGTTTAACATCAATGCAAGTAGATTACTATGGGACATGATGTGTATTTTGACGTTCATTTTTATTCAACACTGGTACATTACTATTTCTTCAATTTATGCACATCATAGGATATATATTTCATCCACAAGTTAGCAAACTTATAGGCATTTGTTTCACTTTCATTAACTTCCTGCTTCAGAACACATGGATTCCTCCAGGTTTCATGTCTGGTCTTTTCATGATATTTCTTTCCAAACACATTATTTTCAACTTCCATAATCAGTTTTGAAGCAAAACTCACACACTCTTCATGATAAACCATGATCCTAATATAACGTTTAGATGTATAACTGGTTGGAATGAATGTATGTGTATCAATATAAGATTTCCTGTATATTTTCAGATATCAATTGAATCCATTATTAAATTTGGAACCCATTATATTATTTATTCACAGTATTGTCTATTCATGCATTATCTCTATATTCATATCACAGGGTACACCTATTTGTACCCCCAATATTAATTTGTACATTTGGACACAGAAGCAATGGTCACACTTATTATTTTACCAATGTAAATGTCAGGCGAGCATCGGAGGAAGAGACTACCAGGGGCTGTCTAATGCAACAGCCAAAAGTTTATGGGGGTCCAGCATGCTGGGGCTCAGAGCTCCCTTGAATAGAGCAGAGAGCCCTGAGAACAGCTTAAGCAGAGCTTATATACTTTCCTTGGAGAGGGCAGGGAGGGAAGATTATTGATGTGTCAGGGCGAGTGGGCAGTTTACGTGCAAATGGGTGAGGGAGTACATTCTGCAGTTTTGCAGTTGGTACAGCACATTCAGGGAACAAGATTAGCAAACAGTTCTCAAGATATCAACAGTGTTTTGTTAAGCATACTGTAAAACTGGAAGTGACAATTACCTATTTTATTTACCTTTCATTCCCCACTTTCTTTTGGTTACATTAAATCATAATAGTGATCATTGGGGATGTCACATTTTATGTCTGCTAGTGTGGTATATTGATTTCTGATTACCATAAGTTTAACTTGTCCAATTTGAGCTTGGAGAAAGGAAACTACAAGGTTGAGCAAAAAGGGTCCTACAGTTAGCAATAATGTGAGGATTATTAATGGACCGGCCAGGGCTGATAAAAGCGTAGTTAACCAGGGGGACTCTGTGAACCAAGACTCAAACCACCCTTTTTGGGCCTCTCTCTCTTGTTGATGCTCTTCAATGCGTCTTCTTAATTTAATCATAGATTCTTTTACAACTCCAGTATGGTAGGCATAATAACAACATTCTTCCCTCAATGCAGGACAAAGGCCCCTTCTCTCATGAAGAGGAAGTCAAACCCTCGCCTGTTCTGTAAAACAACTTAAGAGAGAGAGGTTAAATATTCTTGTAAAGCTGCGATGGTTGTTTTTTAATATCTTTAAGTTTTGGTCTATTGCTGCTTCTAATTGGGTCATTTGTTGTGTCCCATGGATTAGGGCAGTGGTTCCTGTGCCCACCTCTGCAGGAACTACTATTCCTCATAGGATGGCTAAAGTGAAGGATACAGGTTGCCAGCGGATCCGGGTTGTATGCCCCCCTATTTGAAATTTAAATGATCCTGCCTCATGATAGAGCACTCGGGGAAACATCTGCACCATTACATAATCAATCACATCTGTTGATAATTTTATGAATAAACAATGATTAAGTTTATAGAATTATACTGTTGTAGGTATGGACAAGGCAAGGCACCTAAGACAGCACCGAAGACAGGGAAACAGTCCTATTTGGTTGCAATCGGATATAGAGGGCATTGCTTCTGTTGTAATCAATTAATCCCCTGAATCCCAAGTTTAGGTAGTTTCAGAATTTTGTACCCAACATGTAAGGGAAGGGACTCAGAAATTCACAGTCTGCAGAAGTTCACAAAAAGCAGTTTTTGGTTCTGTTTTTTTTTTTCCCTCTTCTCTGGGAAAGATGACTTTTTAAGGACACCTGGGAGGGGGAGAGCTTTTTTCTTCTCTTTTATTTTCTCCCTGCCAGCTGTTACCATGGAGCCCAGTTGGTAACTTCTTTATCTTGGAAATGTAGCCATCTCTGGAAGCCTCAGCTCAAGGCCAGAGGCCTTGTTAACATATTTTGTGAAAAACTAGTAAGGGGGTGTCTAGCTTAGAGGTGCTGATTTTTCCAGCCAGTGGCCAAGTATAACAGAGCAACACGAAAATAGGAAGTTTATCTACACTGAACTCTTTTATAGGGACTTTGTTGCTGAAAGTCCTAAAGTCAGCCACGATGAAGACTTCTGGAGAAGGCCATTTAAGATTTCTCTGTGGGCCTGGTACAGAGGGGAAGATGGGGAAGGCAGGGGGTGAGAGCAGTTCTGTGGTTCTGAGAAAGAGGAAAAAGAGATATAAAAGAATAATGGGAAAAGGGTTTGGGATTTTCCTGGCAACAAAACTTGAGCAGTAGAACAGGTAGAGCAGATGGGAAGACGGGAGTGAGTATCCCAAAAAGTCTGTGAGGGACTTTAAATTCTTAGTAACCTGTTTTTAGTGATGACAAAGCAACTTTAAAGGCCATTTTCATTACATCTTGGATAGGCGTCTGAGGGCACTCCTCAGCTGGTTTGAGCTTTGGGTTAGCTGGTAAGAGGACCTGTTGGTACCCGGTGTGGGCACTGACAGGAGAAGAGAGGAGTGAGTGGGTGGAAGGGTACCTCAGTACCTGCTACCTCAGCAAGGGGGCAATGGTCTGAAAACCAGCGGAGGTTTGGGTTTTTGATCTAGTAATTGGAGGGGAGAAATCAGGTTGTTGATGTGAGAGTGACAGCAGAGAGTCTGGAGCAGAAGTATCTATTGGAGAAACATAGTTCAGGATGTGAGCAAAGGAGGGAAAAGGCCTACACATAGGGGAATTTTCTTCCATCCTTTTGAGCACTTGCCAAAGTTGAAAAAGTCACACAGAATTTGAGGATCTAGAGACCCCTCTGGGGGCCATCGGTTTTGGTTGTCTAATTGGTAATATGGCCAATGCTGTGAACTGAATTTGATGAGGAGTTTGGGTTCCACCAGGCAGCCCCTGTATGCTCACATCCCCATGACTTACGGAAGAAGTCGGCTTTTCCCCCACACAGCCATGGTTTTTTGTGGCTTTGATAGTCCACAGGGCAAACATAGTAATCTAGGCTAACCAACCTGCATCAGGCTTGCGTGTCCCTACATCCATAATGTTTGTTTCCATTATCTATGGTACGGAAGAAATTTAATGGAATTTTAGTGGGATCCTCTTCATCAGAGATATCCCAATTGGAAAGACGTATACCCAGCTGATATATATCTGGGTGGAGAGATGGCCACCAGGTCCCTAAGGGGGCTGTATGTGAGACAGACCATACTTCTTGTCTAATAGGATTTGTGATCAGCCATCGCTGCTGAATGGGCTGATGATGGTTAGGACTAGTGGTGGCCAAAGGGAGAGTCTATAGCCTTATCCACATGGCTAATATGCAATTTGAAAGGGTTACCAGTCTTTTCCACTTTCAAACCAGAGTCTGGACAGGGCGCAGGCTTGAGATGAGAATTAGGATCCAGGAAGTGATTCCGTCTACCTTTACCACTGTAGGTTTTATAAGTAGCACCTGGTATGGTCCTGTCCAGCGGGGTTCCAGGGATGACACCTGATGTCATCTTATGTAGACGAAGTCTATTTTTTGATATCGATGTGGAGTCTCCTCTTCACCAGGTTGGTAGGCAGTGGCCAGCTGTTTTGACAGGTATCGCTGAGTTCTTTCAAGAGCTTTAAGTTTATCTAGCAAGGGGGTGTGGAAGGGATCGGTAGGTCTTAGAGTTGGGGTTAGGTCCTTACTGGAAAAGGGGCCCCATAGAGAATTTCATAGGAGGTGAGGTTACACAAAGAAACAGAGGGAGTATTTCTTGCATGAAACAGTGCATAAGGCAGGGGCATAGTCCAATCTTTGATGCCCTCTCTAAGCTTAATTTCGTTAAGGTCTCTTTAATGGTTCTATTAATTTTTTTTTAACCTGTCCTGAGCTCTGGGGTCTATAAACACAATGTAACTTCCAATTTATCCCCAGGTTCCTGGCTAACCCCTTACTTACCTGGGCCATGAACGCCGGTCCATTATCAGACCCTATTACCTTAGGTAGGCCGTATCATGGAAAAATATCTTTCAGGATTTTTTACCACCATTTGTGCCTTTTTTTTTTGTGGGGAAGGCTTCAATCCATCCTGAAAATATATCTACAAACACTAGGAGATATTGAAGTCCATACCTTGCTGGCTTAATTTCAGTAATGTCCACTTCCCAGAATTGTCCTGGTCTGGTTGCTCATAGGTGCTTTCCTGCAGGAAGCTTGGAAGGGTAAGCATTAACCTATTGACAGAACGGACAGGGTTTTGTTACCCATTCAGTTATGTCCTTTCGCTGTGAGTCGGTTAGTGGAAAACTCTGTTCTTGATCCTTCAGGAATGCCTGCAGTTTCTTTGGACCAAGGTGTGTGAATTGATGTACATTTTTAACGTAGTGTAGGGCTTTCTGAAATTGCAGGCTTGGCTCAGTGAAGTTGAGGAGTTCAGTGCCAGTGTCGTAAGATGTTATCAAAAGCTTGCTGGTGCTCAGGGGCCCATTGGAATTGGGCATCTCCCTTTAACAGCGGGTATAAAGGAGAAGTTAAGGACGCAAACACAGGAATCCATAACCTGCAAAACCCAGTAGTCCCAAGAAACTCTCTGTGTTGTCTGCTGCTAGAGGGGGGAGGGGGTTATCTGCACAACCGTTTGTTTTCTGGGCTCAGTGAGCCATCGTTGACCACCCCTAAGGGAATAGCCCAGGAAGACTACTTCTTGCTGGCAAATTTGGGGTTTTTTGGAAGAAGCTCTATACCCGAGTTGAGCAAGCTTATATAATAGTGCTTGGTTCCCAGACTCACAGTTTTCCTTGGTGTTGGCTGCAGTAGCAGGTCATCCACGTATTGAAGCTGGTTGACTTCGGGGTGCATAGTTCTGAAGTTCTTGACATCTCTTTGGAGGGCTTCATCAAAGAGAGTGGGGGAGTTTTTGAACCCCTGTGGGAGTCTAGTCCATGTTAGTTTACCATACGTTCTGGTTTCTGGGTCTACCCACTCAAAAGCAAACAACAACTGACTGTCTTTATGCAGAGGCATGCAAAAGATAGCATCTTTATGTCCATACCATTTCTACTCAGGGTTCAGAGTGATAAGCAGATTGTACAAATTATTTACCGTGGGGTGAATGTCCTGCACTCTGTTGTTGATCTCTCTTAGGTCTTGAACGGGGGATAGTCCCCAGTTCCTGGATTTTTTACTGGTAGCAGGGGAGTGTTCCAGGCCGATTGACAGGGCCTTAGGACCCTAAGGCCAGATATTTCTGAATATGGGGCCTTATACCATCTTTAGCTTTTTTGCTCAGAGGATGTTGTTTGACATTGATTGGGGAGGCTGAGGTTTTTAACTCCACTGTTCTTGGAGGTTGTTTCATGGCTAGGCCTAACCCAACAATTTTTGCCCAGGCATCTGGGTAATCTGTTATCCATTTCTGGGGTAGCTTGCCTGTCTGATCAGTCTTGGGGTGTGTGAAAAGTGGATGTTCATCTTCGACTGACATTTATAAAGCCATGACTATAGGAGTTTTTACTGAAGGATTTAGAAATTTCATTTTGGGGCCTTCGGGGTTAAAAGTTTTTTGGCCCAGAGCTTACTGAGCAGATCTCTGCCCATCGATGGGGCCAGGCATTCTGGGATTACTAGGAAGGAATGTTGGATTTTTCCTTTCCCCATGTCCATGGTCCTCTTAGTTGTCTAAGTCTGATATTTACTCCTGTTAGCCCTTTGAACTAGAGACCTTTTATTTGATTGAGGGCCCAGTGGGGCCTTAAGGGCTGATTATACTGCTGCTGTATCCACTTCAAAGTTTATGGGGTCCCCTTCACTTCAAAAGTTACCCTGAGCTCGGGGAAGGGATCTGAGCTCCGACATTCTTAGTCAACCTCCAGAGTCAGAAAGGCTGTCTGGCGTGGCTGTCTCTTTCTAGGGCACTCTTTGGCACAGTGTCCTTTTTCTTTACTGTAGGCACATTGATCTGAGGCCAAGGGTGGCCTCTGGTGGGGACCCAGGTATCGCTTCTTGTCTCCCTGTTTCTTAATTTCTGGCCTATTTATTGTTGTGACCAGGACCTTAGTTAATACTTTAATCTGTCTTTTTCATCTCTCATCCTCCCTTTGCTCCCTTTCGTTCTCTCTGTTTCTCTCTTATAGGATACTTTCTCGGCTACTCTGACTAAATCTCTCAAAGTCATATCTAGTAATCCATCTAAGTATTGTAACTTTCTTTTAATATCCAGATCAGCTTGCCCAATGAAGGCCATGATGACATATGCCTTTTGATCCTCTGCCTGAAGATCGAAAGGAGTATATCTCCTATATGCCTCCATAATTCTCTCTAGAAACATAGAGGGATATTCATCAGGCCCTTGAATAATCTCTCTTACCTTGGCCAAATTATTTGGTTGCCTAGCGGCCGGTTGGAAACCCACTATTAGGGCCCGGCAATAAGTGGACAGATGCTCCCTACCTTCAAAGGTGTCGGGGTCCCAGTTGGGTCAGTTCAAGGGGAAGCCGGCTTTGATTATATTGGGAAGTTGTGTTGGTCACCCATCTGGTCCGAGGATATTTTTTCCTAGCTTCCAGGAAGTTTCTCTCTCGTTCCTCTGTCATGAAGAGAATCCCTAGTATTTGTTGGCAGTCATCCCAAGTAGGCAGGTGTGAAAATGCCAGGGAGTTCTTTGAGTTCTTTTAGCCAGGCCAGCTTCCTCCAGGGAAGGAGGGGCTGTGTATGTGACAAGGGGGAGTCATCTGGTGGGCGCTGGGCCAGCCTAGCTTCCTCCAATGGCGGAGAGGCTGAGTCAGCAGCAGGGGAATCACTTAGAGGTTGTTGGGGGTTGGTGGACGAGGGCAGCGGATAAGAAGGGGAGGAGAGTCCAGTAGAGTCTTGAGACTCAGGGAGAACAGAGGGTGGAGGAGGAGGAGCAGAGGGTTTGAGAGATAGAATCATGGTGGAAGAAGTAGGAGTGGGGGCAGAGACAAGGAAAGGCTTCACCCATGGAGGAGGAGATTTGCAGAGTTCCTTCACAGTTAAGATATATGGCTGTTGATCAGGATGTCTATGTGGCCCCGGTTGAAAGACAAAATCTCTGACTTTTCGAATTAGTGGGAAGTAGATGTTTCTAGGGGCTATCCAACTCCAAAGGTTGGTCATTCTGAGGCACAGAGGGTCTGCCAGGTCCAGCGATTTACTGAAAAAGAAAGATTCTGGGCCCTTAAGCGGACTTTGGTCCAGTGATCAAGGGTCAGGAAGAGAGGTGTTGAAGTGCTCTGTCCCAAAATGAGAGATACACAAACAGTGAAAGCAACGACACACTACACTGACAAGACAAGACAATAAAGACAGGCAATGGACGTCCAATACTGAGGCCAGGACTGAGTAGCCGGCAAAACCTGATGGGCTGGCAATACCGAATCCGAAGCAAAATATCACTGAGTCAAGGAGACTATTGTTTCTCGATTTCCTGAGTCCTCTGGGGCATCCCCCAGGGACGTGGCCTGTGGCTCTGTGACACGTATGTCAGCCTCTGTCAGAGAGAGCTCACGCTCATCACCAATAGCCATTTTGCCAAGCCCTAACCTGAAACCTAAAATCAAAAAGAGTTCCCTTACTTGCCCTGAAAGGAGCCCCTTGGGGATCTTTCATCCGCCGCTGCCGGACCTTGCTGGTGCCTCCAGATGTAAAGGTCGGGCAAGCATCGGAGGAAGAGACCACCAAGAGAATGTCTCATGCAACAGTAAATGGTTTATTATGGGTCCAGCATTCTGGGGCTCAGAGCTCACTTGAATAGAGCAGAGAGAGTGAGAGAGGAGAGAGAGAATTCTATAACATTTATTTAGTAGTTATCGGCAGACACAACATCTTTGTTTGCACGTGGTGCTGAGAATCGAACCCATGCCGCATGCATGCCAGCCGAGCGTGCTACCACTTGAGCCACATCCCCAGCTCTCTCCATGCGTTTTTAAAGTTAACAAATATGTGAATTCCTGTCTCCCTTTCTCTGTAGCCTTCTCAGCACATGTACTTTTTATATGCACATATAGATTCCTACTTGGTATCACACGTATATTTTTATGAGTTGGCTGACTTGGCAGAAACAAATTGTAAGAAGAGATTAGTCCTCCTAAACGCTGTTGGAACTGAAAATTCAAACTATGGGTGAGCTTCCTATTAGAACAATATTATACATAAACCCATGTTTAGTAAAATAAATATTTTTGCATCTGTGGATGATATATATTACATGATGAATTACGATTGGCATATATATATATTGATACTTTTTAATGAATTTTTGTGGGTTTTTTGTATATATATATATAAATATACACACTCTACAGATTTTATAAAATATGAAATATATGTGTCTTATATACACTCCGTAAATTCATTCATGTTCATGTATGTGGATTTATAATCAACTATTTACAAGATTATTCTCAGAAATAATCATCTACCTGAAATACATATTTGTTTCCCAGTGCTAAAAACTAACTTCAATCAATGGTGCTTACAAATCCTAATATTTCTACACTAACTGATCCAGTTTAACATCAATGCAAGTAGATTCCTATGGGACATGATGTCTATTTTGACGTTCATTTTAATTCAACACTGGTACATTACTATTTCTTCAGTTTTTGCACATCATAGGATATATATTTTATTCACAAGTTCACAAATTTATAGGAATTTGTTTCACTTTTAATCACTTCCTGCTTCAGAACACATGTATTCCTCCATGTTACTTCACTGGTCTTTTCATGAGACTTCTTTCCAAACACATTATTTTCGATTTCCATAATCAATTTTGAAGATAAACCCACACACTCTTCAAGATAAACCATAACATTAATATTACCATTAGATGTATAAGTGGTTGGAATGAATGTGTGTATATCAGTATAAGATTTCCTGTACATTTTCACATTTCAATTCAATCCATTATTAAAGTTGGAACCAGGTATGTTATTTATTCACAGTATGGTCTATTAATGCATTATCTATATATTCAAAGACACAGTGTACACCTCTTTGTTCCCCCAATACTAATTTGTACCTCTTCAAAACATTGCTCCCAGAAATGGTACAAGAAATATTCATGTCACCTTATCTCTCTCTCTCTCTCTCTCTCTCTCTCTCTCTCTCTCTATATATATATATATATATATATATATATATATATATATATATATATATATATATATATTTCTTTTTTTTTCATCACAGTAATATTCTGGACACAAAAATCAAAGGTCACGCTCATGATTGTATCAACGCCTAAATGGAAAGTGACCATGGATTACTAAAAACAACCATGTCCAGGTTGCCTAATGCTCTCAAATGTAAATATTATTGGTGACTACATATTTGTTTCTTTCTAAGATTATATATTCAATTTCAAGCCTGTTGAAAATGTCTAATCCTATCACTCAGTTTATACTTTGCCTGATTTCCTTATATCTCTGTTGATATCTGCTTTCCTACATATATTCCCCAGTTCATCATTGTGTCTGACACTTCACATATGCTGACATTTACATTCAATGTCTACCCGAGACCCTATTGCTAAAGAAATTTTGGTCTAAATCCTATATTCACTCTTATTTCTAAACCTACTGACTATCTTCCTAATGCTACTGACTATTGCTTTTTGACACGATGTTCTCTTCGACAATTAATCATCCAAGGTATAAGGTCCTAAACCATTGTATTTCAATTTATTCGAGACATATATGCAGAACATAATTCAAACCTAAGAATCCCACTCAAGGACCCAATGCCCTTCTGACTTTGAATCTTACCTAGATTTCTGTTTTCATACTTACATTTCACCTATATATTCTTGTAAATATCACAGGTTCCCAATACCATTATTCATGCGGCAGAGAGATTCCTAACCCAAATCAAACATGTTATTAACCCTAAACATACACTGTTCCCTCAATCTAACTTTACAAAAGAAGAGGGACAGAGTTGGTCTTACAATACAGGAATGTAGGGGATCTTCCACCTTCTGAGAACATCAAAGGTCCATGCAGAAATGATCCCTGGAGAAGATATAGGCAGCTATGAAGGACCTGAGAGAGGAAAAGTCATCTTTTATGGTAAACAACCTGATCAGGATGAATGGATGTGTCTGACTCAATCTCTATCTTTTAAATGTAGAGAAGATGGACCAAATCAGGCCTGTGTGGAGAGCTCTTCCCAGGTGCCTATGGTTGATATACCATTCTAACTTGTGAAAATGTGACAGAAAGTAGGGACAGACTCCATCTCATGGGACCCTTAGAAGTAACTGTTAGGACAAAGAGGTTGCCAAGGCAGTGACCTCATTCAGTTCCTGAAAAAAAGTGACCTCACTTCACTTCCTTGGTGATGGAACTCTCTGAACTTGGGATCCAGGAAGAGAGGCACCCAGAGCCAGTCGCAGTCCCAGTCGCTGTGGTCTCACTTGTTTCAATTTACCAAGGACAGAGTCAGTCTTTCTTAGTACCAACAGATGTGAGGATGGCCAAATGCTAGGAAAGCTCTGAAGAAAGGCCTTTCCTGAGAAAGCAGGTATTGGTTCACTGCTGGCTCCTGACAACTGCACAGAGTTGGCCAAGGAGACCAGATTCGAGATACAACAGGCCATTTTGGGGGAATATAGTATGGCCCACCATTCAGAGGACACTCCACAAAGGAGGTGCCTTTGTGGGTGTAGGTTTGTGTATGGTTTTTTCTCATGTTCTGAGAAGATGTAAGAAAGGCTGTTTGTTTGAATTGGCGTGGTCTGTTTCTAGTAAGTCCTTTGACAAGGCGAGTGCTTCTATGTCTGTGTATCGCACTCTTTCCGTGGTTGTAGACATTAGAAAAGAAAATGCATCAATGGATGTGTCCTGTCTAGGAGAAAGCTTCGCAACATTCATCCTGCCCTATTTATTAATGGACTGCGGCTTTCCTTATTGAAGGGCAACACCTGGTATCTTCCAAAGTTTCTGTTTACATCCTGAATTCTGGACACTCTCCAGAATTGCCTCATTGTTTTGTGTTCAAGATATGTACTACCTCCAAGCTATGTGATATGGCTATGTACTGGATAGCTGAAGGGAAAGGCGAGTATCTCAGAAAACTCAGATATCAGTGTGACCAGGAAAGTCTCAATGGAGAAACCCTGCTTTGTGCCTTTTGTTTACCTATTGTTCTGTTGCCCTGAATTTCAGGAAGGTGTTTGCCTCAGACCACTCCTTTGTGAATATCAATTCAATCCATTATTTAAAGTGGAACCAGCTATACTATTTATTCACAGTATGGTCTATTCATGCATTATCTGTATATTCATAGACACAGGGTACAGCTTTTTGTACAACCAATACTTATGTATATGTCTTCAAAATATTACTCGCAGAAATGGTGAAAGAAATACTCATGTCACCTAATCTACTTATACATTTTATCACAGTAATATTCTGGACAGAAAATGCAAAGTTCACACTTATTATTGTACTAATGCCTAAATGGAAAGTGAACATGGAGTACTTCCATGTTCAGGTTGCCTAATGCTCTCAAATATCAATCCTATTGGTGACTACATATTTGTTTCTTCCTAAGACTATATATTCAAAATCAACCCTGTTGAAAATATCTAATCATATCACTCACTTTATACTTTGCCTGATTTTGTAATATCTCTTTTTTTTAATGTTATCATGAGCCAATTTAGTACTTTTTTTAATTTTTATTTTTTTCATCAATCATACATTTGATTCAAGTGAGTTATGCATTTCCATTTTTAACCCAAATACAGATTGCAGAATCACATCAGTTACACATTCACAATGTTTACATAATGCCATATTAGTGACTGTTGTATTCTGCTGACTTTCCTATACCCTACTATCCCCCCTCCCCTCCCCTTTCATCTTCCCTCTCTACCTCATCTGTTGTTCTTCCATTCTCTCCCTCCCCCCCTTTCCCCTCACAATCTCGTATATGAGATTTCGTATAACGATGAGGGTTTCTTTCCTTTTCCATGCAATTTCCCTTCTCTCTCCCTTTCCCTCCCATCACTTGTCTCAGTTTAATTTAATGTTTTCCTCATGCTCTTTCCCTCTGTTCAGTTCTTAGTTGCTCTCCTTAAATCAAAGAAGACATTTGGCATTTGTTTTTTAAGGATTGGCTAGCTTCACTTAGCATAATCTGCTCTAATGCCATCCATTTCCCTGCAAATTCCATGATTTTGAAATTTTTTAGTGCTGCATAATACTCCATTGTGTATAGATGCCACATTTTTTTTTATCCATTCATCTATTGAAGGGCATCTAGGTTGGTTCCACAGTCTGGCTATTGTGAATTGTGCTGCTATGATCATTGATGTGGCAGAATCCCTATAGCATGCTCTTTTATGGTCCTCAGGGAATAGTCCGAGGAGGGCGATAGCTTGGTCAAATGGTGGTTCCATTCCCAGTTTTCCCAGGAATCTCCATACTGCTTTCCATAATGGCCGCACCGTTTTGCAGTCCCACCAGCAATGTACAAGTGTACCCTTTTCCCCACATCCTCGCCAGCACTTATTATTGTTTGACATCCTAATGGCTGCCAATCTTACTGGAGTGAGATGGTATCTTAGGGTGGTTTTGATTTGCATTTCTCTGACTGCTAGAGAAGGTGAGAATTTTTTCATGTACTTATTAATTGATTGTATGTCTTCTTCTGAGAAGTGTCTGTTCAGGTCCTTGGCCCATTTGTTGATTTTGTAATATCTCTATTGATATCTGCTTTCCTACATATTTTCCCCTGTTCATCATTGTGACTGACCCTTCAAGTGTGCTGATATTTACTTTCACACTTTCACCCAAACCCTATTGCTAAAGAACTTTTGTTCAAAATCCTATACTCACTCTTCTTTGTTAACCTACCTAATATCTATCTAATCCTACCGACTATCCCTTTTTGACTGGATGTTCTCTTCGAATTTTAATCATCCAAGGTACAAGGTCCTATGCCATTGTATATCGATTTATCTGAGATATCTGTGCACAACGTAAATCAAAGCTAAGTATCCCAATGAAGGGCCCATTGCCCCTCTGGGCTTCAAAATTAGCTAGACTTCCTTTTTTTTATTTATATATTTCACCTCTATATTTTTAAAAATATTGCAGGTTCCCAATACCATTATTCATCCATCAGAATGATTTCTAACCCAAATCAAACATTTTATTAACCCTAACAATACACTGTTCCCTCAATGTAAATTTAATGAAGAGCAGGGACAGAGTTGGACTTACAATACAGGAATGTAGGGGATCTTTCACCTGTTGAGAACCACAAGTTCAATGCAGAAATGATCCCTGGAGAATATGTAGTCAGCTATGGAGGACCTGAGAAAGCAAAAGTAATCTTCCATTGCAAAATACCTGGTCAGGATGACGGGATGTGTCTGAATCAGAACCTCTCTTCTCAATGTAGAGGAGATGGACCAAACCAGGCCTGTGTGGAGAGCTATTACTGGGTTCCTATGGTTGATATACCATTCTAACTTGTGAATGTTTCACAGGAAGTAGGGGAAGCCTCCATCTAATGAGACACTTGGAAGCAACTGTTAGGATAAAGTGGTTGCCAAGGCAGTGACCTCATTCAGTTCCTGAAGGAAGTGACCTCACCTTACTCCCTTGGTGATGGAACTCTCTGAACTTGGGATCCTGGAAGCCAGGCACACAGAGCCAGTCCCAGTACCAGTCCCAGTGGGTTCACTTGTTTGGAATGACCAAGGACAGAGTCAGTCTTTCTTTGTACCTACTGATGTTAGAATGGCCAAAAGCCAGGAGAGCTCTGAAGAGGGGCCTTTCCTGAAAAAGCAGGTAGTGGCCCACCGCTGGCTCCTGACAACTTCATAGAGTTGGCCAAGGAGACCAGATCTGAGACAGGACAGGACATTTCGGGGGAACATTGTGTGGCCCACCAGTCAGAGGACACTCCATAGAGTCACAGACCTACTTAGGGTAAGGAGGTGCCTTTGTGGGTATGGTTGTGAGTTTGTGATTTTTTCTCATGTTGTGAGAATAGGAAGGAAAGGTGGTTTGTTTGGTTTGGAGTGAACTGTTTCTCGTAAGTCGTTTGAAAAGGCGAGTGTTTCTATGTCTGTATCCCATGGTGTCCGTGGTTGTAGACATATGAAAAGAGAGTGCATCAATGGATGTGTCCTGTCTAGTAGAAAGCTTCCCATTTCATCCTGCCCAATTTATGAATGGATTGCGGCTTTACTTAAAGATGGGCATAACCTACTACATTCCCAATTTCCAGGTTTATTCATGAATTCTGTTCACTCTCCAGAATAGGCTCATGGTTTTGTGTCCAACATATGTACCACCTCCAAGCTCTGTGACATGGCCATGTACTGGATAGCTGAAGGGAATGGCGAGCATCTCAAAAAACTCAGATATCAGTGTGACGAGGAAAATCTCAGTGGAAAAACCCTGATTTTGGCAATTTGCTTATATATTGTTCTGTTGAACTGAATGTCAGGAAGTTCTTGCTCTGGCCACCCCTTTGTGAAGCCTGAAGTAAACAGTTTTCAAATGGAAATGAATAGGCATCACCTGTGGCTCTTTGCTTAATTGCTTTGGAAAGGGATGCGTCTGAATTAGCATCTTGACCCTGTGTGAGGTTGTGGCTTAGATTCTCAGCACCAGATGGATCTAAAGAAAGATCCCATGTGTGCATCCAAAACCAAAATGGCAAATAGACCAGTCATTGTGGATAAAGTCTTTCTTTCCTCTGTGAGGTTCCTGACCTCTATCAAGTGAGAATAGGGATCCTTTGTGTCAATTGAGTTATTCAAAGCCCTGCAGAGGTGCTTGGGTTTTCTCATGACTCTAATTCACATAAAGAATCTATGCCTCTATCTCAGTAGGCCTCAAATTGAAGAAGCAGTGCAGTATTAACAGCATGCCTATTTGATCACTCCTGGTTCACAGGAAGTATGTCCAGGCCACCCTGACTTTAGGCAAATGAGGGGCAAGGGAGCTTATTTTGGACACTGTCTTGGACTGCGCCCCTCATAGAAACCTCCAGCCACAGGTTATGATGAGTATCTATATGGAAAAAGATGAGGGCCATGTGGGAGTGTTTTGGTTTTAAGTGTGGTCATTGTGTGGCAGTTAAAGGAGATGCCTGGGTCCACATGGGCTTGAACTCTGGTGTGATTACGATTAGAGAGTGCATTCTGGATCTGATCTCAGAGAACTTGTGCCATGAATTGTGTTGGGATTCTATGAGGGCACGCATGAGAGTCTCCCTTGGAAACTGAGATCTAGGCCCAGGGTGGCTTTCCACAGAGCACTGGGAATCTCAGCCAGGATATCACATGATTTTTTTTTCTGAAAGACTTGGCAGGCATAGGTGAGAGTCAAAACACACATGGACCTCACATTGTAGACCTCAAGGGGCCTGATTTCATGTGACTTTTTGGCCACTCCCTGGGAAGCCTTGTCTATAACAGTTCTACAGAGCTTTCATTGAAATGAGGTTTCTCATCATTTAATGGTTCCTGTACGAATTGAAATCCACAGTGCCTCCATCTTCATCTGTGAAAAATGGCTAGAAAAATACAATAAAATTATTGAAATTTCCATGACCAGGTGGCACTGGAGAATATTTGGAAAACTGGTTGCTGATCATGAGTATACCAGACAGTTCCTTGATTGACTAGGTTTCATCTAAATGGTGTAGAACAGAGATGCCAGTAAATTGGAGCCTGCTGAGTAGTGGGCCTAGAGCAGTGGAGGGGAGGTGTGTGATAAAACATCTGTGGTGGGGCCATGCTGATCTTCCATTGGCTTCCAAATGCCTTGTGACTGACATGGTTTAGCCAGCAGACCCTTATATGTAATGGCATCTTGTTATATAGAGAGGTTTCAGGGCAATGTTGAGAATTATGTTGCTATGGTCAAGGGGAAAAGCTATGTGGAATAGAAGCATTGTTGGTATATTCTCTTGCAGACCCTGACCCACCAAACGTGACAGAACTCCCTCAAGCACTGTGTCGCGGGTGATCTTTTTTTACTTCATAAGCAAATACCAAACTCCCAGTGCAGCAGCAAGAAACACCAGGAAAAGTGGAGGATGACCAAATGGATTCACAGTCCACACGCAGAGACACTTAGGCCCCAGTGGACACAGTTTACCTACATAGAGAGAATTCAGCACTGCTGCCTCATGTTCATTGGAAAATATGAAACCATGTCCTCCAGGTCGCATAGATGCACACCCAGCTTTGATGGTCTCACTACAAAGAAAGCTCCTTACAAAAACATATATTTCAAGTGCCCAACCTCAGAGGCAGTTTCTCAAGAAGTCTTTAGGGCAGCAGAGCTCCATGTTTGTGCAGTGCTTACCCTGTCCCATACTTTTGGAAACTCCTCTACGACCTCCATGGTTGTTAACTCATGAGAATATTCATTTCCAGATATGTACTCACAGAATTTATAACTCTTCTCCTCTAATTGTGTCTTACTTGGGACGAGGGTAATGTCTAGGCATTGTTCTGAATGAGAGTGGGAAGATTTTTGTGCAGCATATATTTGAAATACTGAATCCCTGACACTAACCCATTCCCTACTAGACTCTGACTACTAATCCTAATATGATGGAGAAACATAACCCAAACAGAATAGAAATACAAGCATTTCAGAGGAGGCATGGTGTATAGTTGGACATGCCTTTTGAAATATATAGGGTAGGAGTTATAAATCTAGTCAATTTTTAATTGAAATAGTTCTACATGTGTTTTTAAAGTTAACAAATATATGAATTACTGTCTGTCTTTCTCAGTAGCCTATTCAGCACATGTGTTTTAATATGCACATATAGAATCCTACCTGGTGTCACACGTACATTCTCGTGAGGTGGCTGACATGGCACATACAAATTGTAAGAAGTGATCACTCCTCCTAAACACTGTTGGAACTGAAAATTCAACCCATGAGTGAGCTTCCGATTTGAACAAACTTATATAAAAATCCATATTCATTAAAATGAATATTTTTGGATATGATGATGATATACATTTCATGATGAATTTCAATTGGCATATATATTGCTATTTTTAATGTCTGTGATATATATATATATATATATATATATATATATATATATATATATATATATATATAAAACATGTGTCTTATTATACACTCCCTAAATTCATTCATATTGATGTATTTGGATTTATAATCAACTTTTCACAAGATTATTCTCAGTAATATTCATCCACCTGAAATACATATTTGTTTCCTAGTACTGAAAACTAACTTCTTTGAATGGTGCAAACATATCCTAACATTTCCACAGTAACTGACCCTGTTTAACATCAATTCAAGTAGATTACTATGGGAAATGATGTGTATTTTGATGTTCAATTTTATTCAACACTTCTACATTACTATTTATTCAATTTATGCACATCATAGGATATATATTTCATCCACAAGTTAGCAAATTTATAGGCATTTGTCTCACTTTCAATCACTTTGTGCTTCAGAACACATGTATTCATCCATGTTTCTTGACTGATCTTTTCATGAGATTCTTTCCAAACACATTATTTTCGATTTCCATAATCACTTTGAAACACTTCAAAGGTTACCTTGAGCTTGGGGAGGGAATCTGAGCCCCGACTTTCTTAGTCATCCTCCAGAGTCAGAATGGCTGGCTGGTGTGACTGTCGCTTTTTTGGGCAATTTTGGCCCAGTGTCCTTTTTTCTTTAGAGTAGGCACATTGATCTGAGGCCAGGGTGGCCTCTGGCATGGGCCAATGTTATCCCTTCTTGTCTACCTGTTTCTTAATTTCTGGCCTATTTATTGTTGTGACCAGGACCTTAGTCAACGCCTTAGTCTGCTTTTTGTTTCTTTTATCCTCCCTTTGCTCCCTTCTCTTCCTCAGTTTCTCTCTTATCGTATACGTTCTTGGGTTCTCTGACTAAATCTCTCAAAGTCATATCTTGTAATCAATCTAGCTTTGTAACTTTGTTTTAATATCCAGGCCAGTTTGCCCAATAAAGGCCATCGTGACAGATGCCTTTTGATTCTCTGCCTGAGGATCAAAAGGAGTATATCTCCTATATGCCTCCATAATTCTCTCTAGAAACATAGCGGGGGATTCATCAGGCCTTTGAATAATCTCTCTTACCTTGTCCAAATTAGTTTGTTGCTAGCGGCTGCTTGGAGACACACTATTAGAGCCTGGTGATAAGTGGACAGATGCTCCCTACCTTCAAAGATTTTGGGGTCTCAGTTGGGTGTGTTCAAGGGAAAGCCGCCTTTGATTATGTTGGGAAGTTGTGTGGGATGCACATCTTGTTTGAGGATATTTTTTTCTAGCTTCCTGGAGGATTCACTGTTGTTACTCTGTCACGAAGAGAATCCCTAGGAGTTTTTGGCAGGTGTGAAAACATCAATGACTCAACCAGACCTGAGAGCCGGGTGGGGTCCTCAGAAAAAGGGGGATTATAATTTTTTTAAGTTATATAGGTCTGACGAGGAGAAAGGCTAATACTGGTAGGCTTGCATTTTTCCCAGTGGCCATCGTCAATCATTGACCCATAGGGATGGAGGGGGAGCATCCCAAGAGTTCCAGGGTTTTCAATCATTCACCGCCAGCGAGTTCCTTTAGACGGGCCAGCTTCCTCCAAGGGAAGAGGTGCTCTGTGTGCCGCAAGGGAATTATCTGCAGGGCGCTGGGCCGGCATAGCTTCCTCCAATGGAGGAGAGGCTGAGTCAGCAGCAGGGGAATCACTTAGAGGGTGTTGGAGGTTGGGGGACAAGGGCAGGGGATAAGGAGGGGAAGGAGAGTCCAGTAGAGTGAAATCTGGTGACTCAGGGAGAACAGAGGGTGTAGGAGAAGGAGGAGCAGAGTATTTGAGAGTTCCTGGGGGAAGGAGTCAGAGTGGGGGCAGGGGCAAGGAAAGGCTTCACCCATGGAGGAGGAGATATGCAGAGTTCCCGCCGAGTTAAGATATATGGCTGTTGATCCAGATGGCTATGTGGCCCCGGCTGAAAGACAATATATCTGATTTTTTTAAATTAGTGGGAAGTAGAAAGATCCTTCTAGGGGTCATCCGAATCCAAAGGCGGGCCATTCTGAAGCACAGAGAGTCTGCCACATCCGGCGCTTTACTGAAAAAGAAAGATTCTGAGCCCTTAAACGGACTTTGATCCAGTGATCAAGGATCAGGGACAGAGGCATTGAAGTGCTCTGTCCCATAATGAAAGATACACAAACAGTTAAAGCAATGAAACATGACACAGACAAGACAAGGCAATGAAGACAGGCAATGGACGTCCAACACTGAGACCAGGACTGAGGAGCCGGCAAAACCCGATTGACTGGCAATACCGAATCCGAAAAAAATATCACTGAGTCCAGGAGACTATCTCGTCCCCATAAATTTACGGGAAGATGATCCAATACATATGGCTGTAGAGTTTCTTCACATCCTTCAGGATCCTTCCAATCTAATACCATTGCACTTCTATGGGGATTAGACGCCACTCCTAGGCCTCGAAGCATTTGAGTGGCTTGTTGTAATGGCCAATGTTTTGGCCATTCTTGACGAGAGATGATGCTAAGGTCTGCGTCTGTATCCAGTAGCCCATTAAATTCATGCCCTTGAATATTTAGTTTTAGCATGGGGCCAGAATCTAAATTTAAAGAAAGCACAGCCCAATCTACACCTGTGGAGCCTAATCACTTGTAACCTCTTTCTACAGTACGACTGGAAAATTTTTCATGTAGGCTGGGTATTATTAGTAACTGTGCTATTCTATCTCCTGGTGAAATTACTGATATACCCTTTGGAGAACTGGCTATAATTTTTATTTCACCTTCATAGTCGAGATCAATTACCCCAGGACTTATCATAAGTCCTTTTAGAGTAGAAGAGCTGCGTCCCAATAATTAGCCTACTGTTCCTTTGGGAAGAGGTCCTTTTACCGCTGTGGAAATGAATTGAACTCCCATCTCTGCAGTTAGTACTGCTCTGGCGTAGGCACAGATGTCCAACCCTGCGCTCCCTCTGGTTTGTCTGATGAGGGATCTGATGGACAATGTGTCCTGGGCACTACCCTGATGGGGTTGCTGGGTTTCTCCAGTGCTGCGTATATTTGTGGTTTTGAATCCCGGAGCATTGAGCCCCCTTTTCCATTTTTTGGCAATGGAGCTCCATGTCTTTGTCCATGATATTGTGGATAAACACCTGGTCCTTGTTCGTTTTTTGATAATGGTGTACCCTCTATGGTGGTTTGAGAACAGCATTCATTAGCCCAAAGTCTCCCTCTATGGCATCGTGGACAAATACCTGGTATTCTACTCCTTTGATACCTAGTTTTGTTAAACCCTCCTCCTATGGGACAATTCCTTTTAAAATGTCCTGTTTCTTCACAATTGTAGCATGTTCTTGGCCTGGCATCTAAAGCCTGTTTTACTGCAGCTGCCACAATTTGCCCTTGTTCATTAATGTCTCTGGCATCTAAAGCCTGTTTTACTGCAGCTTCCACGACTTGCTCTTGTTCTTTATTGTCTCTACATAATTTAATATATGTGTTTAAATCTTCATGTTTCCATGGTCTAATGATATCTTTGCACCAACGATTCACTTGCTCATAAGCCAGTCGTTTTAGTAATGGCATTGCTTGTTGTGTATTTCCAAAAACTCTGGTAGCTTTTTGAATAAGCCTATCTAAAAATTCAGCATAAGGTTCATTAGCTCCTTGTATTACCTTAGATAATTGACCTTGTAAACCTCCATGTCCTTGTAAAGTCTTCCATGCCTTAATTGGATCTATAGCAATCTGTGCATATACACCGGGATCATATGCACATTGCTGCTGCTGATCCTCATAAGGTCCCTTTCCCAACAATATATCTAGATTTCTCTGAGGATAACTAGCTGCTGCATTTTGCCTAGCCGTCTCCTTGCAAAATTCCTCATTGGCAATCTTCCATAACAGGTATTGTCCTCCATTTAGCACAGCTTTACACATATTAGCCCAATCTGCTGGCTTCATGTTCATGTTGTTAATGGATTCGATAATGCTTACAGTGAAGGGTGCTTAAGGACCATAGGTTGTTACAGCCTCTATTAGCTGCTTCACTGTTTTGAAATTTAAAGCATGGTAATCTCACTGCCCTCCTGCCTCAAATACTGGGCATGTTAATATTTGAGATCTTTTCTCAGGATCCAAACTATCAACTGCGGGGGTTGGGGACATCCCAGCATATGGAGGTGGGCTTGTTAGTTGGACACTTACTTCCTCTGGTGATAGAAATGTGTTAGTAGCAGTCTCCTGTAGAGGTGGTGCTGTTGGTTGGACACTTACATCCTCTGGTGATAGAAAGGTGTTAGTAGTAGTCTCCTGTTGTAACTTTCCCCCTGGTGGCTTTTTCTGTTTTACACTTTCTTCCTCTGTCTGACTGGCTTGAAAGGCCTTCTCTTTTACTTGAATTTTTTCCTCTCTCTGACTAGTTCGAGAGACCTTTTCTTTTACTTGAATTTTTTCCTCTGTCTGACTAACTTGAGAGACCTTCTGTTTTACTTGAATCAATATGTCTTCTCCTTCCTCTACCATTGTCTGAACTGAAGGCTTTCCACTAAGCAAACAAGGTACAAACGTCCACAATAGCAATGTGCCAACTGGCAGAGTCCCTGGGCTTTTCTTTTCTATTCTTTTTAAATCTTCACCATGATGGTTCCATTGTGATATATTTAACAACTCCTCCTGAAAAAGCCATGGGCTACATTTTTGTATTGTATCAATGTATGCCCTGACTTTTCTTGATTTTACTGAGATGCCTCCTTCCTCTAACAATTTACTGAACACTCTTTCAGTTTTTTTTTTTTTTTTTACTAATTTCTGATCCCGTATTTCTACTATAATACAACCCAACAAGATGACACCAAACAAAACAGCTCCTCAGGAAAAGCCGTCAGAGCCCAACTGCCACCACAGGCTTCCCACAAGCCTCTTCCTCAAACACAAGTCTCCTCCTCTTGAGGCCAATTGGCTGGGTCGCGTGGGCGGAGCCAAAAAAGACCCCAATGAGCAGTTCTGTGGTCTGAAAGGGCAGGGAACAAGCCCAATGTGCATCACCACAGAGGAGCCAATCAGCTAGATGTTGCTGGGGCCGCTGTGAGCCAATCATCCGCTGGCAGTCTGAAAGGTCAGGGAAACCGCTCATTGAGCATCTCCAATGAGCATCACCACAGAGAAGCAATTAAGGTAGATGATGCTGGGGCGGCTGTGAGCCAATCATCAGGCGGCAGATGGAAGTTTGCTGGCAGCTGCAAGTTTGCTGGGGCTCCTTTGGCTGTGGCTCTCAACAGATTATTCTCAGAAATATTCAAACACCTGAAATACATATTTGTTTCCTAGTACTGAAAACTAACTTCAGTGAATGGTCCTTATATATCCTAATATTTCTATAGTAACTGACCAAGTTTAACATCAATGCAGTTAGATTCCAATGGGACATGATATGTATTTTGAAGTTCATTTTTATTCCACACTGGTACATTAGTATTTCTTCAGTTTATGGACATCATAGGATATATCCTTTCATCCACAAATTCACAAATTTATAGGCATGTGGTTCACTTCCAATCACTTCCTCTTTCAGAAAACATGTATTCCTCTATGATTCTTTAGTGGTCTTTTGACTAGACTTCTTTCTAAAAACATTATTTTCGATTCTATACTCATTTTTGAAGCAAAACTCACACACTCTTCATGATAAACTGTAACCCTAATATTACCATTAGATGTATAACTGGTTGGAATGAATGTATATATATCAATATAAGATTTCCTATATATTTTCAAATATAATTTCAATGCATTATTTAAAGTTGGAACCAGTTATATAATTTATTCACAATATGGTCTATTCATGCATCATCTCTTATTCATCAACACAGGGTACGCCTATTTTATCCGCAATACTAATTTATAAGTTTTCAAAATAGTGCTCCTCATATTGGTGGAAGAAATACTCATGTCATCTGATCTACATATATATTTTACCACAGTAATATTCTTGACACAAAATGCAAAGGTGACACTTATGATTGTGCTAAAGCCTAAATTTAAAGTGAGCATGGATTACTAAAAACCTCCTTGTCTAAGTTCCCTAATGCGCTCAAATGTCAATCCTATTGGTGACTAAATAATTGTTTCTTCCTAAGATTATATATTCAACCTCAACCCTGTTGAAAATGTCTAATCCTATCACTCACTTTATACGTTGCCTGATTTCCTAATGTCTCTATTGATACATATTTACTCTCTTTCCTACCTATTTTCCCCAGTTCATCATTGTGACTGACTCTTCACATGTGCTGAAATTTACATTCACTCTCTAATTGAAACCCTATTGCTAAAGAATTTTTGGTCCAACTTCTAGACTCACTCTTCTTCCTAATCCTACTGACAATCTTCCTAATCCTATGGACTATCCCTTTTGGACTGGATGATCTCTTCTAAATTCAGTCATCTGAGGTACAGCATCCTATGCCATTGTAAATGAATTTATCTGAGACCTCAGTGCAGAACATAATTCAAGCTTAGTATGCCAATCAATCGCCAAATGCCCTTCTGGGCTTCAAATCTTACCTAGATTTCTGTTTTTGTACTTATATTTCACGTCTATATTCTTATAAGTATCACAGGTTCCCAAACCATTATTCATCCAGCAGAATGATTCCTAACCAAAATCGAACATGCTATTAACCCTAACCATACAATGTTCCGTCAATCTAACTTTACAGAAGAGCAGGGACCGAGTTGGTCTTACAATACAGGAAGGTAGGGGATCTTCCACATGGTGAGAACCTCAAAAGTCCATGCAGAAATGATCCATGGAGAAGATTTAGGCAGCTATTTAGGACCTGAGAGAGCAAAAGTCATCTTCCATGGCAAACAACCTAGTCAGGAGGAAGGGATGTTTCTGAATCAGCCTCTCTCTTCTTAATGAAGAGAGGTCGGACCAAACCAGGCCTTTGTGGAGAGCTGTTCCTAGGTGCCTATGGTTTTTATACCATTCTAATTTGTGAATGTGTCACAGGAAGTAGGGGCAGCCTCCATCTTATGAGAACCTAGGAAGCAACTGTTAGGACATATTGGTGGCCAAGTCAGTGACCTCATTCAGTTCCTGAAGGAAGTGACCTCACCTACTTCCTTGGTGATGGAATTCTCTGAATTTGGGATCCAGGAAGCCAGGCACCCAGAGCCATTACCCGTCCAAGTCCCAGTGGTCTCACTTGTTTTGATTTACCAAGGATAGAATCAGTCTTTCTAGGTACCTATTCATGTGAAGGTGGCCAAATTCCAAGAAAGCTCTGAAGAGGGGCCTTTCTTGACAAGACTGGAATTGGCTCACCACTGCCTCCTGACAACTTCACAGAGTTGGTGAATGACACCAGATCTGAGACAGGAAAGGCCATTTCGGAGGAACATCGTATGGCCTACCAGTCAGAGAACACTCAGAAGAGTCACAGACCTACTTGGGGGAAGGAGGTGCCTGGGTGTGTGGATGTCATTTTGTGGTTTTGTCTCATGTTCTGAGAATAGGTAAAAAAACGTGATTTATTTCTTTTGGAATGGACTGTTTCTAATAAGTCATTTGACATGGTGAGTGTTTCTATTTCTGTTTATCCCACTGTGTCCGTGATTGTAGACATTAGAAAAGAGAATGCATCAATGAATATATCCTTTGTAGTAGAATGCCTCCCAGCAATCAACCTGTCCAATTTATGAAAGGAGTGTGGCTTGCCTTACCAATGGGAAACACCTACAACCTTCCTAAGTTTCTGTTTTCTTCCAGAATTCTGGCCACTAGCCAGAATAGGCTCAGCGTTTTTTTATCCATGATATGTACCACCTCCAATCACTGTGACATGACCATGTACTGAAAAGCTGAAGGGATTGGCATGGCGAGCATCTCAGAAAACTCAGATATCAGTGTGGCCAGGAAACTCTCAGTGGAGAAACGCTGCTTTGGGCCTTTTGCTTAAATTTTGTTCTGTTGCCCTGAATATCAGGAAGGTATTTGCCTCTGGCCACCCCTTTGTGAAGACTGAAAAAAACAGTTATCAAATGGAAATGAATGAGGATCACCTGTGGCTCTTGGCATAATTGCTTTGGAAAGGGAGGTGTCTGAATCAGCCACTTGGCCCTGTGTGAGGCTCCGGCTTAGATTCTCAGCACCTGATGGATCTAAAGAAAGATCCCATGTGTGCAACCAAAACCAAAATGGCAAAAAGATCAGTCATTGTGGATGAAGTCTCTAGCCTTCTTCTGTGATGTTCCTGACTCCATCAAGTGAGAATAGGGATCCTTTGGGTCAAATGAGTTCTTCAAAGCCCTGCAGAAGTGCTTGGGTTTTCTCATGACTTCAAACCACATAAAGAATCTATACCTGACATTCAGTAGGCCTCAAAATGGAGAAGCAGAGCAGTATTAATGGCAGGTCTATTTAATCACTCCTGGTTCACAGGAATGGTGTCCAGGCCACCCTGACTTTAGGCAAATGAGGGCCAAGGGTGCTCATTTTGATCACTGTCTTGGGCTGTGCCCCTCATGGAAACCTTCAGCCAGAGGTTATGATGAGTGTCTATATGGAGAAGATGAGGGCCTTGTGGGAGTGTTTAGGTTTTAATTTTGGTCATTTGTGTGGCGGTTGGAAGAAATGACTGGGTCCAACTGGGCTTGAACTCTGGTGTGAGTTCAAGGGGACTTAGAGACTGAGTTCTGGAACTGAACTCAGAGAAGTATTGCCATGAATTGTGTTGGGATTTTAGCAGGCCACACATGAGAGTCGCCCTTATAAACTGAGATCCAGGTCCAGGGTGGCTTTCCACAGAGCACTGAGAATCTCAGCCTGGATATCACATGATTTTTTCTAAAACACTTGGCAGGTATACTTGAGCGTCAAAACACACATGGACCTCACATTGTAGACCTCAATAGTCCTGGATTTCTGTGACCTTTGGCCACTTCTTGGGAAGACTTGCCCGTGAGAGTTTTCCAGAGATTTCATTGAAATGAGCTTCCTCACCATTTAATGTTTCCTGAAAAAATTGAAACCCACAGTGCCTCCAACCTCATGCTTGAATAATGGCTAGATAAATACCATGAAATTTTTTAAATTTCCTTGACCAGGTTGCACAGGAGAACCTTTGGATATACTGTTGCTGATGATGAGTGTACCAGACAGTTCCTTGATTGACTGGGTTTCATGAAAATGGTGTAGAACAGAGATGCCAGTAAGTTCAAGCCTGCTGATTAGTGGACCTAGAGCAGAGATGTGCAGTTTTGTGATAAAACTTCTGTCGTGGGGCCTTGTGGATCTGCCTTTGACTTCCAAATGGCTTGTGGCTGACATGGTGCATCCATCAGACCCTTATATGAAAGGCATCTTTTTATAAGGAGAGGTTTAAGGGAAATGTTCACAATCAGGTTATTATGGGGAAGGGGACAAACTATGTGGGCTAGAAACCTGGTTGGTGCATTCTCCTGCTGACCCTGACCCACCACACATGACAGAACTCCCTCCAGCACTGTGTTCCAGTTGAGCTCCTTGTATTCCATGAAGCAAATACCAAATTCCCAGTGCAGCACCAAGAATCACCACGAAATGTGGAGGATGACCAAATGGATTCACAGTCAACATGTGGATACACTTAGCCCCCCGTGGCCACAGTTTACCTACAAAGAGAGAATTCAGCACTGATGCCTCATGTTCATTGGAAAATAAGAAACCATATCCACAAGGTCACAGAGATGAAGACCCAGCTTTGATGGTCTCCGTAGAAAGGAAGTTAAAGCTCCTGACAACAACATATGTTTTAAGTGCCCAACCTCAGAGACAGTTTCTCGAGAAGTCTTTAGGCAGGCAGAGGTCCATGTTTGTGGAATGTTTACCCTGTCCCTTACTTTTGGAAACTCCTCTACCACTTCCAAGGTTGTGAACTCCTGATCGTATTCCATTCCAGATATGTAGTCACGGACTTTCTAACTCTTCTCCTCTAATTGTGTCTTAGTTGGGGCGAAGGTGATATCTAGGTGTTGTTTTGGATGAGAGTGGGAAGACTTTTGTGTACCACATATTTGCATACACATTGGATTCATTTTGCTATTTTCCATTCGATATACTGAATCCTTGACACTAACTCACACCCTACTAGACTCTGATTACTAATCCTAATATGATGGAGGAAAGTAACCCAAACATTATAGAAACACAAGCAGTTCAGAGGAGGCATGGTGTATAGTTGGACTTGCTTTTTGCATGATAAATGGTAGGTGTTATAAATATAGTCAATTGTTAATTGAAATAATTCTCCATTGTTTTTAATGTTAACATATTTCTGAATTCCTGTCTCCATTTCTCTGGAGCGTATTCAGCATAAGTATTTTTATATGCACATATACAATCCTACCTGGTATCACACGTACATTTTTGTGAGGTGGCTGACTTTGCAGATACAAGTTGTGAGAAGAGATCACTCCTCCTAAACGCTTTTGGATCTTAGAATTTCACCTATGGTTAAGGTTCCTAGTTGAACAACATTATACATAAATCTATGTTCACTAAAATGAATACTTTTTAATCTGTGGATGATATATATTTCATGATAAATTTTGATACGCATATATATTTATATATTGCTACTTTTTAATGTATCTGTGTTATATATATATATATATATATATATATATATATATATATATATATATATATATACATCATCCTGATTTTTCAAAATATGAAATATATGTGTCTTATATACACTCCCTAAATTCATTCATGTCATGAATGTAGATTTATAATAAAATGTTCACAAGATTATGCTCAGATATATTCATCCACCTGAAATCTATATTTGAATTTTAGTACTGAAAACTAACTTTAGTAAATGGTCCTTTCAAATCCTAATGTTTCTACAGTAACTGACCCAGTTTAACATCAATGCAAGTAGATTCCTATGGGACATGATATGTATTTTGACATTCATTTTCATTCAACACTGGTACATTAGTATTTTTTTCAGTTTTTGCACATCATAGGATATATATTTCATCCACAAGTTAGGAAATTTATACGATTTTTTTTATACTTACAATCACTTCCTGCTTCAGAACACATGTATTCCTCTATGTTTCTTGACTCGTCTTTTCATGAGACTTCTTTCCAAACACATAATTTTTCATTTTCATAATCACTTTTGAAGCTAAACTCACACACCCTTCATGATAAAACATAACCCTAATATGACCATTAGATGCATAACTCATTGGAATGAAGGATTGTATATCAATATAAGATTTCTTATATATTTTCAGATATCAATTCAATCCATGATTTAAAGTGGAAACAGTTATATTATTTATTCACAGTATTGTCAATTCATGCATTACTTCTATATTCATAGACACAGGGTACAACTCTGTGTACCCCCAACACTAATTTATACGTCTTCAAAATATTGCTCCCAGAAATGTTAGAAAAAATACTCATGTCACCTGATCTACATATACATTTTATCACTGTAATATTCTGATCACAAAATGCAAATGTCAAACTTATGATTGTAGCAAATCCTAAATGGAAAGTGATCCTGGATTACTAAAAACATCCATGTCCAGGTTGCCTAATGCTCTCCAATGTCAATCATATTGGTGACTACATATTTGTTTCTTCCTAATATTATATATTGAAACTCAACCTTGTTGATAATGTCTAATCCTATCATTCACTTTATACTTTGCCTGATTTCATAATGTGTGTATTGATATCTGATTTCCTATATATTTTCTTCAGTTCATCATTGTGACTGACTCTTCACATGTGCTGACATTTACATTCACTCTCTAACCGAAACCCTATTGCTAAAGAACTTTTGTTCCAAATCCTATACACAGTCTTCTTCCCAAACCTACCAACTATATTCCTCATCCTACCGACTATCCCTTTTTGAATGGTTGTTCTCTTCTACATTTAATTATCCAAGTAAAGGTCGGGTGATGTCGAAGGAAGAGACCACCAAGAGACTATCTCATGCAACAGCAAAGGGTTTATTGGGGGTCCAGCATGCTGATGCTCAGAGCTCACTTGAATAGAGTAGAGAGCCCTTAGATCAGCTTAAGCAGAGCTTATACACTTTCCTTGGTGACGGCAGGGAGGGAAGTTTATTGATGGGTCAGGGCGAGTGGTCAGTTTGCATGCAACCCAGTGAGGGAGCACATTCTGCAGTTAGTCAGTTGGGGACAGCACATTCTGGGAACAAGATTAGAAAACATTTCTCAAGATTTCAACAGTGTTTTGTTAAGCATACAGAAAAAAAGGAAGTGAAAAGTGCCTATTTTATTAACCTTTCATTCCCCACTTCTTCTTCTGGCTACTTTTAATCATTAAACTGATCATTGCGGGGTGTCACATTCTATGTTTGCTAGTGGGGTATTACCATAAGTTTAACTCGTCCAATTTGAGCTTGGAGAAAAGAAATTACACGGTTGAGCAAACAGGGTTTTATAGTTAGCAATAATATGAGGATTATTATTGAACAGGCCAGGGTTGATAAATGCGTAGTTAACCAGGGGGACTGTGTGAACCAAGACTCAAACCACCCTTTTTGGGCCTCTCTCTCTCATTGACACTCTTCAAAGCATCTTTTTAATTTACTCCTAGATTTTTTTACAACTCCAGTATGGTCGGCAAAAACACAACATTCTCCATCAATGCAGAACAAATCCCCCTTCTCTCATGAAGAGGAGGTTCAACCCTCGCCTGTTCTGTAAAACAACTTCAGAGAGAGAGGTTAAAGATTCCTGCAAAGCCAAGATGCAGGTTTCTAATATCTTTAAGTTTTGGTCTATTGCTGCTTCTAATTGTGTCATTTTTTGTATCCCATGGACCAAGGCAGTGGTTCTTGTGCTCACGCCTGCAGCAACTCCTATTCCTAATAGGATGGCTAAAGTGATGGACATATGTTCTCAGTGGAACCGGGTTTATGCCCCCCTATTTGATCTTCAAATGAACCTGCATTATGATAAAGCACTTTGGGAAACATATGCACCTTTGCACAATTAATCACATCGTCTTGACAATTTCATGAAAACATAAACAATGTTTAAGTCTATAGAATTATACTGTTGTAGAGAGGGACAAGGCAAGGCACCTAAGATACTACCAAAAACAGGGAAACTTTCCATTTTATTTGCAACCGAATTCAGAGGTCATTACTTCTGTTATAATCAATTAATTCCCTGAAACCCACGTTTAGGTAGTTTCAGAATTTTGTACCCAACATATAAGGGAAGGGGCGCAGAAGTTCACAACCTGCAGAAGTTCACAAAAAGCAGATTTTTTTCTGTTTTTTTTCCTCTGTTCTGGGCAAGTTAACTTTTCAAGGACACCTGGGTGAAGGAGAGCTTTTTCTTCCCTTTATTTTTTCCCCCTTCCAGCTGTTACCATGGAGCCCTGTTGGTAACTTCTTTATCTTAGAAATGTAGTCATCTCTGTGAAGCCCCAGCTCAATGCCAAAGGCCTTGTTCACATATTTTGTGAAAAACTAGTAAGGGGGTGTCTAACTTTGGAGTGCTGATATTTTTAGCCAGTGGGCAAGTACAACAGGGCAACAGGAAAAGAGGAAGTTTATCTACTTTGAAGTCTTTCATGGGGACTCTTTTGCTGAAAGTCCTAAAGTCAGCCATGCTGAAGACTTCTGTAGAAGGTCAGTTAATGTTTTTCTGTGGGCCTGGAACAGAGGGGGGAGATGGGGAAGGCGTGGCTGTGAGCAGCTCCGTGGATCTGAGAATGAGGTAACAGAGATGTGAAAGAATACTGGGAAAAGGGTTTGTGATTTTCCTAGCAACAAAAAGGTGAGCAGTAGAACAGGTAGAGCAGAGGGGAAGATGGGAGTTAGTATCCCTAAAAGCCTGTGAGGGACTTTAAATTCTTAGTAACCTGTTTTCAGTGATGACAAAGAAACTTTAAAGGCCATTTTCACTACATCTTGGATAGGGGTCTGAGGGTTCTCCTCAGCTGGTTTGAGCTTTGGGTTAGCTGGTAAGAGGAACTGGTGGGACCCAGTGCGGGCACTGACTGGAGAACAGAGGAGTGATTCGGTGGAGGGTTACCTCAGTACCTGCTACCTCAGCAAGGGGGCAGTGGTCTGAGATTCGGCAGAGGTTTGGGTTTTTGATCTAGTAATTGGAGGGGAGAAATCATATTGCTGAGGTGAGAGTGACAGCAGAGAGTCTGGAGCAGAAGGCTGAGTGTGAGGACCTATTGGAGAAGCATAGTTCAGGATGTGAGCGAAGGAGGGAAAAGGCCTCCACATAGGAAAATCTCTTTTCACCCTTTTGAGGACTTTCAGAAGTTAAAAAGGTCATGCAGAATTTGAGGATCTAGAGACCCCTCTAGGGGCCATCGGTTTTGGTGATCTAATTGGTAATAGGGCCAATGCTGTGTACAGAATTTGATAAGGAGTTTGGGTTCCATCATGCACTGCCTGTATGATCACATCCCTATGACTTACAGAAGAAGTCGGCATTCCCCCCACACAACCGTGACTGTTTGTGGCTTTGGTAGTCCACCAGGCAAACGTAGTAATCTAGGCTAGCCAACCTGCATCTGGCTCGCGTGTCCCTACATCCATAATGATTGTTTCCATTATCAATGGTGCAGAATGGATTTAATGAAAATTTAGTGGGATCCTCTTCATCAGGTATATCCCAATAGAAAAGACCTATAGCCAGCTGACAAATGTCTGGGTGGATAGATGTCCACCAAGTACCTAAGTGGGCTGTATGTGAGATAGATCATACTTCTTTACCAGTAGGATTTGTGATCAGCCCTCGCTGCTGAACGGGTTGAATAGGTTTAGGACTACTGGTGGTCAAGGGGAGAGTCTATAGCCTTAGACACAGGGTAAATACACAATTTGAAAGTTTTACCAATCTTTTCCAGTTTCCAGCCAGAGTCTGGACAGGGCACAGGCTTGAGATGAGAGGTATGGATCCAGGAAGTGATTCTGTCTACCTTTACCGCTGTAGGTGTTATAAGTAGCACCTTGTATCGTCATTTCCAGTGGGGTTCCAGGGATGACACCTGATGTCGACTTACGTAGATGAAGTCTCTTACTTGATATCGATGTAGAGTCCACTCGTCCCCAGGTTGATAGGCATTGGCCATCTGTTTTCACAGGTAACCCTGAGTTCTTTCAAGAGCTTTAATTCAGTCAAGCAATGGGGTGTGGAAGGAATCGTTAGGTCTTAGAGTTGGGGTTAGGTCCCTTACTGAAGGAGGGGCACCATGGACAATTTCATAGGGGGTGAGGTTACACAAAGAAACAGAGGGAGTATTTCTTGCATGAAATAGTGCATAAGGCAGGAGCATAGTACAATCTATTATGCAGGTTTCTAAGCTTAATTTCGTTATGGTCTCTTTAATGGTTCTATTCATTCTTTCTACCTGTCCTGAACTCGGTGGTCTATAAACACAATGTAACTTTTAATTAATCCCCAGGGTCTTGCCTAACCCCTGACTTACCTGGGCTACAAACGCCAGTCCATTATCAGAACTTACTACTTTAGGCAGGCCGTATCTTGTAAAAATATCTTTCAGGATCTTCTTGACGACCATTTGCGCTGTTTCGTTTTTTTCTTTTTTCCTGGAAAAGGCTTCAATCCATCATCAAAATATATCTACAAAGACTAGGCGATATTTAATTTCAAACCTTGCTGGCTTAATTTTAGTAAAGTCCACTTCCCAGAATTGTCCTGGTCCTGTTCCTCGAAGGTGCTTTTTTGCAGGAAGCTTGGAAGGGTAAGCATTAACCATGACAGACCTGACAGGCTTTTGTTACCCATTCAGTTATTTCCTTTTGCTTTGAGTCGGTTAGTAAAAACCTCTGTTCTTGATCCTTCAGGAATGAATGCAATTTCTTTGAACCAAGGAGAGTGAGTTGATGTACATTTTCTACTGACATATTTAGAGCCGTGACTATAGGAGTTTTTACTGAAGGATTTAGAAATTCCACTTGTGGGCCTTCAGGGTTAAAAGTTATTTTGGCCCAGAGCTTGGTGAGCAGATCTCTGCCCATCAATGGGGCCGGGCATTCTGGGATTACTAAGAACGAGTGATAGATTTTTCCTTTCCCCTGGTCCATGGTCCTGTTAGTTGTTCAAGCCCGATATTTTCTGCCATTAGCCCCTTGAATTAGAGACCTTTTGTTTGATAGAGAGACCAATGGGGCCTTAAGGTCAGAGTACATTGCCCCTGTATCCACTTCAAAGTTTGCTGGGGTCCCCTCCACTTCAAAATTTACCCTGAACTCTCGGAGGGGATCTGAGCCCCAACATTCTTAGTCATCCTCCAGAGTCAGAATGGCTGGCTTTAGTGGCTGTCTCTTTCAATGGCACTCTTTGAAGCAGTGTCCTTTTTCTTTACAGTAGGCACATTAAATTGAGGACAGGGGTGGCCTCTAGTGTGCGCCCCGGTATCCCTTCCTGTCTCCATGTTTCTTATTTCTGGCCTATTTGTTGTTGTGACCAGGACCTTAGTCAATGCCGTAGTCTGTTTTTTGTTTCTTTTATCCTCCCTTTGCTCCCTACTCTTCCTCAGTTTCTCTCTTATAGTATACCTTCTCGGCTACTCTGACTAAATCTCTCAAAGTCATATCTTGTAATCCATCTAAGCATTGTAACTTTCTTTTAATATTCAGGGCAGCTTGCCCATAAAGGCCATCTTGACAGATGACTTTTGATCCTCTGCCTGAGGATCGATAGGAGTATATCTCCAAATGCCTCCATAATTCTCTCTAAAAACATAGAGGGAGTTTCATCAGGCCCTTGAATAATCTCTCTTAACTTGGCAAAATTTGTTAGTCACCTAGCGGCCACTAAGATACCCACAATTAGAGCCCAGCGATAAGTGGACAGATGCTCCCTACCTTCAAAGGTGTTGGGGTCCCAGTTTCGTCGATTCAAGGGAAAGCCGGGTTGAAAATGTTGGGAAGTTTTTTCGGTCACCCATCTGTCAGAGGATATTTTTCTCTTCATCCAGGAGGATTCTCTTTTGTTTCTCTGTCATGAAGAGACAACCCTAGGTCTTGTTGGCAGTCATCCCAAGTAGGCTGGTGTGAAAACATCAATGACTCAACCACACCTAGGAGCCGGGTGGGGTCCTCGGTAAAAGGGGGATTTTTATTTTTCCAGTTATATTGGTCTGAAGAGGAGAAAGGTAAATAGTGGTAGGCTTGCATTTTTCCCCCAAGGCCGTTTTCAATCATTGGCCCCTAGGGATGGAGGGGGAGCATCATTCGAGTTCCAGGTTTTTCAATCATTCACCGCTGGTGAGTACCTTTAGCCGGGCTAGCTTCCTCCAGAGGAGGAGGGACTGTGTGTGCCGCGGGGAAATTATCTGGAGGGCACTGGGCTGGCTTAGCTTCCTCCAGTGGTGGAGAGGTTGAGTCAGCAGCAGGGGAATCACTTAGAGGGTATTGGTTTTTGGGGGACGTGGGCAGGAGATAAGGAGGAGGACGAGAATCCAGTAGAGTCAAATCTTGTGACTCAGGGAGAACAGAGGGTGGAGGAGGAGGAGGAGCAGAGGGTTTGAGAGATCATGGGGGAAGGAGTAGGAGCGGGGGTAGGGGCAAGGAAATGCTTCACACATGGAGGAGATTTGCAGAGGTCCTGCCAAGTTAAGATATATGGCTGTTGATCCGGATGGCTATGTGGCCCT
Source organism: Callospermophilus lateralis (assembly GCF_048772815.1). Classification (NCBI taxonomy): domain Eukaryota; kingdom Metazoa; phylum Chordata; class Mammalia; order Rodentia; family Sciuridae; genus Callospermophilus; species Callospermophilus lateralis. The sequence continues at coordinate 363,493 of NW_027513621.1, forward strand.
GGCTGAAAGACAATATCCTCTGACTTTTTAAATTTGTGGGAAGTAGAATGATTCTTCTAGGGGCCATCCGAATCCAAAGGTGGGCCATTCTGAGGCACAGAGAGTCTGCCACGTCCAGAATTTTACTGAAAAAGAAAGATTCTGAGCCCTTAAGGGTACTTTGGTCCAGTGATCAAGGGTCAGGGACAGAGGCATTGAAGTGCTCTGTCCCATAATGAAAGATACACAAACAGTAAAAGCAACGACACAAGACACAGACAAGACAAAAAAATAAACACAGACAATGGAACTTCCAACACTGAGACCAGGACTAAGTATCTGGCCCAACCCGATGGGCTGGCGATACCGAATCTGAAACAAAATATCACTGAGTTGAGGAGACTATTGCTCCTCAATTTCCCGAGTACTCTGGTGCATCCCCTAGGGATGTGGCCTGTGGCTCTGTGACACGTATGTCAGCCACCATCAGAGAGAGGTCACACTCTTCATTGACAGCCATTTTGCGAAGCCCTAACCTGAAACCTGAAACCAGAAAGAGGCACCATACATACCCCAAAAGGAGCCTGTTGGGGTCTCTCGTTTGCCGCTGTCGGGATCTCAGTGGAACCTCCATATGTAAAGGTCAGGCGAGCATCGGGTGAAGAGACCACCAAGAGACTGTCTCATGCAAAAGAAAAGGGTTTATTGAGTGTCCAGCATGCTGGGGCTCAGAGCTCACTTGAATAGAGCAGAGAGCCCTGAGAACAGCTTAAGCAGAGCTTATATACTTTCCTTGGAGGGGGCAGAGAGGGAACTTTATTGTTTGGTCTGGGCGAGTGAGCAGTTTGGTGCAACCGGGTGAATGAGTACATTCTGCAGGTTGGCAGTTGGGGACAGCACATTCTGGGAACAAGATTAGCAAACAGTTCTCAAGATTTCAAAAGTGTTTTGTTAAGCATACAGAAAAACAGGAAGTGACATTTACCTATTTTACTAAATTTTCATTACCGAATATACTTTGCCAGATTTCCTAATGTCTCTATTGAAATCTGCTTTCCTACATATTTTCCCCAGTTCATCATTGTGACTGACTCTTTACATGTGCTGACATTTACATTCACTCTATACCCGAAACCCCATAGCTAAAGAACTTTTGGTGCAAATCCTATACTCACGCTCCGTTCTAAACTTACCGACTATCGTCCTAATCCTACCGACTATCCTTTTTTTAAATTTTTTTTTCTTAAAGAAAGAGTTAGAGAGAGAGGGAGAGAGAGAGAGAATTTTTTAACATTTATTTTTTTTAGTACTTGGCAGACACAACATCTTTGTTTGTACGTGGTCCTGAGGATCGAACTCGGGCCGCACGCATGCCTGGCGAGCGCGCTACCACTTGAGCCACATCACCATCCCCCCGACTATCCCTTTTTGACTGGAAGTTCTCTTTGACAATCAATCATCCAAAGTAAAAGGTCCTATGCATTTGTATATTGATTTATCTGAGACATCTGTGCAGAAAATAAATCAAAGCTAAATATTGCAATCAAGGGCCCAATGCCCTTCTGGGCTTCAAATATTACCTTTATTTCTGTTTTCATACTTATATTTCACCTATATATTCTTGTAAATAGCCAAGGTTCGCCATACCATTATTCATCCAGCAGAATGATTCCTAACCCCAATCGAAACTGATATTAACCCTAACCATACACTCTTCCCTCAATCTAACTTTACAGAAGAGCAGGGACAGAGTTGGTCCTACAATACAGGAATGTACGGTTTCTTCCAACTGCTGAGAAACTCAAAGGTCCACGCAAAAATGATCCCTGGAGAAGTTGTAGGCACATATGTAGGAACTGAGAGAGCAAAAGTCACCTTCCATTGAAAACAACCTGGTCAGGATGAAGGGATGTGTCTGAATAAGCCTCTCTCTTCTTAATATGGAGAAGAAGGACCAAACCTGGCCAGTGTGGAGAGCACTTCCCAGGTGCCTATGGTTGATATACCATTATAACTTGTGAAAGTGTCACAGGATGTAGGGGCAGCCTCCATTTCATGGGACACTTTGAAGCAACTGTTAGGACAAAGTGGTTGCCAAGGCAGTGACCTCATTCAGATCTTGAAGAAAGTGACCTCACCTAACATCCTTGGTGATGGAACTCTCTGAACTTGGGATCCAGGAAGCCAGGCACCCAAATCCAGTCTCAGTCCCAGTCCCAGTCCCAGTGGTCTCAATTGTTCGGATTTACCAAGGACAGAGTCAGTCTTTCTTGGTACCTACGGAGGTGAGGATGCCCAAATGCCAGCAAAGCTCTGAAGAGTGGCCTTTCCTGAGAAAGAAGTTAGTGGATCACTGCTGGCTCCTGAGAACTTCACAGTGTTGACCAAGGAGACCAGATATGAGACAGGACAGGCCATTTCGGGGTAACATAGTATGGCCCACCAATCAGAGGACACTGGATAGTCACAGACTGACTTGGGGGAAGAAGGTGTCTTTGTGGATGTGGGTGTTGGTTTGTGGCTTTGTCTCATGTTCTGAGAATAGGTAATAAAGGCGGTTTTTTGGTTTGAAGTGAATTGTTTCTAATAAGTCTTATGAAAAGGCGAGTGTTTCTAAGTCTGTGTATCCCACTGTGTCCGTGGTTCTAGACATTAGAAAAGAGAATGCATCAATGGATGTCTCCTGTCTAGTAGAAATCTTCCCAACATTCATCCTGCCAATTTATGAATGGACTGCGGCTTGCCTTATGAATGGGCAACACCTACTATCTTCCTAAGTTTCTATTTTGTTCCTGAATTCACTCCACTCTCCAGAATAGGCTCATGGTTATGTGTCCAATATATATACCACCTCCAAGCTCTGTGACATGGCCATGTACTGGATAGCTAAAGGGAATGGCGAGCATTTCAGAAAACTCAGATATCAGTGTGACCAGGAAAGTCTCAGTGGAGAAATCCTGCTTTGGGCCATTTGCTTACCTATTGTTCTGTTGCCCTGAATTTCAGGAAGCTTTTTGCCTCAGACCACCCCTTTGTGAAGCCTGAAGAAAAGAGTTTTCAAATGCAAATGAATGGGCATCACCTGTGGCTCTTTGCTTGATTGCTTTGGAAAGGGATGTGTCTGAATCAGCCTCATGACCCTGTGTGAGGCTGTTGCTTAGATTCTTAGCACCTGATGGATCTAAAGAAAGATACCATGTGTGCATCCAAAACCAAAATGGCCAAATGAGCAGTCATTGTGGATTAAGTCTTTTGCTTTCCTCTGTTAGGTTCCTGAAATCCATCAAGTGAGAATAGGGATCCTTTGGGTCAAATGAGTTCTTCAAACCCTGCAGAGACTAGCCCAGAGGTGCTTGGCTTTTCTCATGACTCCAAATCACATAAAGAATCTATACCTGAAAGTAAGTAGGCCCCGAATTGGAGATGCAGAGCAGTATTAAGTGCAGGCCTATTTAATCACTCTTGGTTCTCAGGAAGGGTGTCCAGGCCACCCTGACTTTAGGCAAATGCGGGGCAAGGGAACTTATTTGGATACTGTCTTTGTCTGCGTCCCTCATGGAAATTTCCAGGCAGAGGTTATGATAAGTGTCTATATGGAGGATGTTGAGGGCCATGTGGGAGTGTTTTGGTTTTAATTCTGGTCATTTGTGTGGCGGTTGGAAGAGATGACTTAGTTCACCTGGGCTTGAACTCTGGTGTTATTCCCCTTAGAGACTGAATTCTGGAACTGTCCTCAGAGAAGTATTGCCATGAATTGTGTTGCGATTTTAGGAGGCAACACATGAGAGTCATCCTGAAAACTGAGATCTAGGCCAAGGTGGCTTCCACAGAGCACTGGGAATCTCAGCCAGGATTTCACGTGATTTTATTCTGAAAGTCTTGGCAGCCATAATTGAGAGTCAAAACACACATGGACCTCACATTTTAGACCTCAATGGGCCTGGATTCATGTGAAATATTGGCCACTCTTTGGGAAGCCTTGCCTGTGGGAGTTCTCCAGAGATTTCTTTGAAATGAGCTTCCTCACCATTTAATGTTTTCTAAATAAATTGAAACCCACAGTGCCTCCAACTTCATCTTTGAAAAATAGCTAAATACATACCATGAATTTTTTGAAATTTCCATGACCAGGTGGCAATGGAGAAACTTTGGATGACTTGTTGCTGATCATGAGTGTACCAGACTGTGCTTGGATTTACTTGGTTTCATGAAAACAGTGTAGAAAAGTGATCCCTGTAAGTTGGAGACTGCTAAGTAGTGGGCCTAGAGCAGTGGTGTGCAGGTATGTGATAAAACATCTGTGGTGGTACCATGTGGATCTGCCCTTGGATTCCAAATGGCTTGAGACTTACATGGTGAAGTCAGCAGACCCTTATATATAAAAGCATCTTGTTATATGGAGAGGTTTCAGGGCAATGTTCAGAATCAGATTGCTATGGACAAGCGGGCAAGCTATGTGGGGTAGAAGCCTGGTTGGTGCATTTTCCTGCAGACCTTGACCCACCACACGTGACAGAACTCCCTCCATCACTGGTACCTGTTGAACTCCTTGTATTTTCTGAAGCAAATACCAAATTCACAGTGCAGCAGCAAGAAACACCTCGAAAAGTGGAAGAGGATCAAATGGCTTCACAGTCCACATGGGGAGACACTTAGACCCCAGTGGCCACAGTTTACCTACAAAGAGAGAATTCAGCACTGCTTCCTCATGTTCATTGGAAAATAAAAAAACATGTCCTCCAGGTCACAGAGATCAGACCCAGCTTTGTTGGTCTCACTAGAAAGGATGCTAAAATTCCTGACAACAACATATATTTCAAGTGCCCAACCTCAGAGGCAGTTTCTCAAGAGTCTTTAGGCGCAATGAGCTCCATGTCTGTGGAGTGTTTACCCTGTCCCTTACTTTTGGAAACTCCTCTACCACATCCAAGATTGTGAACTCCTGAATATTTTCCATTTCAGATATGTATTCACAGATTTCCTAACTCTTCTTCTCTAATCGTGTCTTATTTGGGGCAAAGGTAATGTAAAGGCAATGTTCTGGATGAGAGTGGGAATATTTTTGTGTAGCACATATTTGCATACACATTGGATTCATTTTCCTATTTTCCATTCGAATTACTGAATTCCTGACACTAACCCATACCCTAATAGACTCTGACTACTAATCCTAAAATGATGGACAAAAATATACAAACAGAATGGAAACGAAAGCAGTTCAGAGAAGGCATGGTGTATAGTTGGACTTTCCTTTTGCATGATAAAGTGTAGGTGTTATAAATCTAGTCAATTTTTAATTGAAATAGATCTCCATGTGTTTTTAAAGTTAACAAATATGTGAATTCCTGTCTCCCTTTCTCTGTAGCCTGTTCAGCACATGTATTTTTGTATGCAAATATAGAAACATAACTGGTATCACATGTACATCCTTGTGAGTTTGGCTGTCTTGGGAGATACAAATTGTGGGAAGAGATCACTCCTTCTAAACGCTGTTGGAACTGAAAATTCAACCTATGGGTGAACTTCCTAGTTGAACAATATTATACATAAATCCATGTTCAATAAAATGATTATTTTTGGATCTGTGGATGATATATATTTCATAGTTAATTTCGATTGGCATATATATTGATACATTTTAGTGTCTGTGTGTGTGTGTGTGTGTGTGTATATATATATATATATATATATATATATATATATATATATACATAAATGCACACACACATATCTATATATATATACACTCTCAAGATTTTTCAAAATATGAAATATATGTTTCTTATTATAAACTCCCTAAATTCATTCGTGTTCATATATGTAAATTTATAGTCAAAATTTCACAAGATTATTCTCATAAAAATTCATCCACTTGAAATACGTATTCGTTTCCTAGTACTGAAAACTAACTTCAGTGAATAGTGCATACAAATCATAATATTTCTACAGTAACTGACCCAGTTTAGCATCAATGCAAGTAGATTCCTATGGGATATGATGTGTATTTTGACGTTCATTTTCATTCAACACTGGTGCATTACTATTTTTTCAGTTTTTGCACATCATAGGATATATATTTCATCCACAAGTTAGGAAATTTATAGGCTTTTTTTATACTTACAATCAAATCCTGCTTCAGAACATATGAATTCCTCTATATTTCTTGACTCATCTTTTCATGAGATTTCTTTCCAAACACATTTTTTTCCATTTCCATAATCACTTTTGAAGCTAAACTCACACACCCTTCATGATAAAACATAACCCTAATATTACCATTAGATGTATAACTCGTTGGAATGAATGATTGTATATCAATATAAGATTTCTTACATATTTTCAGATATCAATTCAATCCATGATTTAAAGTGGAAACAGTTATATTATTTATTCACAGTATTGTCAATTCATGCATTTCTTCTACATTCATAGACACAGGGTACAACTCTGTGTACCCCCAATACTAATTTATACCTCTTCAAAATATTGCTCCCAGAAATGTCAGAAGAAATACTCATGTCACCTGATCTACATATACATTTTATCACAGTAATATTCTGATCACAAAATGCAAAGGTCACACTTCTGATTGTAGCAAATCCTAGATGGAAAGTGATCCTGGATTACTAAAAACATCCCTGTCCAGGTTGCCTAATGCTCTCCAATGTCAATCATATTGGTGACTACATATTTGTTTCTTCCTAAGATTATATATTGAAACTCAACGTTGTTGATAATGTCTAATCCTATCATTCACTTTATACTTTGCCTGATTTCATAATGTGTGTATTGATATCTGATTTCCTACATAATTTTCCCAGTTCATCATTGTGACTGACTCTCCACATGTGCTGAAATTTACATTCACTCTCAAACCGAAAACCTACGGCTATTGAACTTTTGGTCCAAATCCTATACTCACTCTTCTTCCAAAACAGACCGACTATCTTCCTAATCCTAACAACTATCCCTTTTTGACTGGATGAACTCTTCTACATTCAATCATCCAGGGTACAAGGTGATATGCCATTGTATATGGATTTATCTGAGACATCTGTGCGAACGAAATTCAACGCTAAGTATTCCAATCAAGGGCCCAATGCCCTTCTGGGCTTAAAATCTTACCTAGATTTCTGTTTTCATACTTATATTTCACATCTATATTCTTATAAATATCCCAGGTTCCCAATACCATTATTCATCCAGAAGAATGATTCCTAACTCAAATCGAACATGTTATTAACCCTAACCATACATTTTTCCCTCAATCTAACTTTATAGAAGAACAGGGACAGAGTTGGTCTTAATATAGAGGAATATAGGGGATCTTCCACCCGCTGAGAACCTCAAAGGTCCATGCAGAAATTATCCCTGGGGAAGATGAAGGCAGCTATAAAGGACCTGAGAGGGCAAAAGTCATCTTGTAAGGCAAACAACCTGGTTAGGATGAAGGGATGTGTGTGAATCAGCCTCTCTCTTCTTAATGTAGAGAAGATGGACCAAACCAGGTCTGTGTGAGAGCTGTTCCCGGGTGCCTATGGTTGATATACCGTTCTAAGTTGTGAAAGTGTCACAGAAAGTAGGGGCAGCCTCCATCTCATGGGACCCTTTGAAGGAACTGTTAGGACAAAGTGGTTGCCAAACCAGTGACCTCATTCAGTTCCGAACGGAAGTGACCTATCTCACTTCCTTGGTCTTGGAACACTCTGAACTTGGAATCCCGGAAACCAGGCACACAGATCCAGTCCCAGACCCAGTCCCAGTGGGCTCACTTGTTTGGTTTTACCAAGGACAGAATCAGTCTTTCCTGGTACCTACTGATTTGAGAATGGCCAGATGCCAGGAGAGCTTTGGAGAGTGGCCTTTCCTGAGAAAGAAGGTAGTGGCTCAAAGCTGGCTTCTGACAACTTCAAAGAGTTGGCCAAGGAGTCCAGATCTGAGACAGTACAGGGCATTTTGGGGGAACATAGAATGGTACAACAGTCAGAGGAAATTCCGGAGAGTCAAAGACCTACTTTGGGGAAGAAAGTCCTATGTTGTTGTGGGTGTGAGTTTGTTGTTTTGTCTCATGTTCTGAGAATTGGTAGGAAAGGCAGTTTGTTTGATTTGAAGTGGACTTTTTCTAGTAAGTAGTTTGACAAGGCAAGTGTTTTTATGTCTATGTATCCCACTGTGTTTGTAGTTGTAGACATTAGAAAACATAATGCATCAATGAATGTATCCTGTCTAGTATAATGCTTCCCAGAATTCATACTGCCCAATTTATGATTGGACTGCAGCTTTCATTATGGATGGGTAGCAATGACTATCTTCCTAATTTCCTGTTTTATTCCTGAATTCTGGCCACTCTCTGGAATAGGCTCATGGTTTTCTGTCCAAGATACGTACCACCTCCAAGCTCTGTAACATGGCCATGTACTGGAGAGCTGAAGGAAATGGGAGCATCTCACGAAACTTAGATATCAGTGTGACCAGTAAAGTCTATGTGGAGAAACCCTGCTTTGGGAATTTTGCTTACCTATGGTTCTGGTGCTGTGAATATCTAGAAGGTCTTTGCCTTAGGCCACCCCTTTGTGAATCCTGAAGAAAAGAGTTTTCAAATGGAAATGAATAGGCATCACCTGTGGCTCTTTGTTTTATTGCTTTGTAAAGAGATGTGTCTGAATCAGCCTCTTGGCTCAGTGTGATTATTTGGAGAAGTAGATCAGTATTAATGGCAGGCCTATTTGATCATTCCTGGATAACAGGAAGGGTTTCCAAACCACCCTGACTTTAGGCAAATTAGAGGCAAGGGAGATTATTTTGGACACTGTCTTGGTATGCACCCCTCATGGAAACCTCAACCCAGAGGTTATGATGAGTGTATATATAAAAGAAGATGAGGGCCATGTGGGAGTGTTTTGATATTAATTGTGGTCAGTTGTGTGGCAGTAGGAAGAGATTCCTGGGTCAACCTGGGTTTGAACTATGGTGTGATTCCCCTTAGAGACTGAGTTTTGGAACTGAACTCAGAGAAGTATTACCATGAATTCTGTTGGGATTTTAGAAGGCCACGCATGAGAGTTGCCCTTGGAGACTGAGATTTAGGCCCAGGATGGCTTTCCACAGAGCACTGGGAATCTCAGCTAGGATTTCACATGATTTCATTCTGAAAAACTTGGCAGCCATACTTGAGAGTCAAATCACACATGGAACTCACATTGTAGACCTCAATGGGCCAGGCTTCATTTGACCTTTTGGCCACTCTTTGGGATGACTTGCCTGTGAGTGTTCTCCTGAGCTTTCATTGAAATGAGCTTCCTCACCATTTAATGGTTCCTGAATAAATTGAAACCCACAGTGACACCAACTTCATCTTTGAAAAATGTCTAGATAAATACCATGGAATATTTGAAATTCCCAAGAGCAGGTGGCACTGGAGAATCTTTGGATGTTCTGTTGCTGATCATGAGTGTACCAGACAGTGCCTTGATTTACTGGGTTTCATGAAAATGGTGTAGAAAAAACATGCCAGTACGTTGGAACCTGCTTAGTAGTGGGCCTAGAGCAGTGGTTTGCAGGTGTATGATAAAACATCTGTGATGGGGCCACATGGATCTGCCTTTGGCTTCCAAATGCCTTGTGACTGACATGGTGCAGCCAGCAGACCCTTATATGTAAAGGCATCTTGTTACATTGAGAGGTTTTAGGGCAATGTTCAGAATTGGGTTGCTACAGACAAGGAGGCAAGCTTTGTTGAATAGAAGCCTGGTTGGGGCGTTCTCCTGCACACCCTGACCCACCACACGTGAGAGTACTCCCTCCAGCACTGTGTCCCCATTGAACTCATGGTATTTACTGAAGCCAATACCAAACTCCCAGTGCAGCAGTAAGAATAACCAGGAAAAGTGGAGGATGACCAAATGGCTTCTCAGTCCACACGAGGAGACACTTAGCTCCCAGTGGCCACAGTTTACCTACAATGAGGGAATTCAGAATTGCTGCCTCATGTTCACTAGAAAATAAGAAACCATGTCCTTCAGGTCACATATATGCAGATCCAGCTTTGATTGTCTCACTACAAAGGAAGCTGAAGCTCCTGACAACAACATATATTACAAGGGCCCAACCTCAAAGGCAGTTTCTCAAAGAGTCATTAGCCAAGCAGAACTCCATATTTGTGGAGTATTTACCATATCCCATACTTTTGGAAATTCTTCTACCGCCTCCAAGGCTGTGAACTCCTGAGCATTTTCATTTCCACATATGTATTCACAGATTTTCTAACTCTTCTCCACTAATTGTGTCTTAATTGGGGCGAAGGTTATGTCAAGGCATTGTTCTGGATGAGAGTGGGATGATTTTTGTGTAGCACATATTTGCATACACATTAGATTCATTTTCATATTTTTCATTTGAAATACTGAATCCCTGACATTAACCCATAACCTACTAGACTCTGACTACTAATCCTAATATGATGGAGAACAAGAAACCTAACAGAATAGAAATACAGGCCGTTCATAGGAGGCATGGTGTATACTTGGACTTCCCTTCTGCTTTATCAAGGGTATGTGTTATAAATCTAGTCAACTTTTCATTGTAATAGTTCTCCATGAGTTTTTAAAGTTAACACATATGTAAATTTCTGTCTCCCATTCTCTGTAGCCTATTCATCACATGTATTTTTTATGCGTATTTAGAATCCTACCTGGTATCACAAGTACATTTTTGTAAGCTCGCTGATTTTGAAAGATACATATTGTGATAATATATCACTCCCCCTAAATAATAATGGAACTGAAAATTAAACCTATTGGTGAATTTCCTAGATGAACAACATTATATATAAATCGATGTTCAGTAAAATGAATATTTTTGGATATGTGGATGATATGTATTACACGGTGAATTTCGATTAGCATATATATTGCTACATTATAATGTCTGTGTGTGTCTATCTATCTATCGTCCAGATTTTTCAAAATATGAAATATATGTGCCTTATTATACACTCCCTAAATTCACTCATGTTTCTATATGTGGTTTATAATCAACTTTTCACAAGATAATTCTCAGAAATATTCATCCGCCTGAAATACATATTTATTTCCTAGTACTGAAAACTAACTTCAGTGAATGGAGCTTACAAATCCTAATATTTCTACAGTAACTGAATCAGTTTAACATCAATGCAAGTAGAATCCTACGGGACATGATGTGTATTTTGAAGTTCATTTTTATTCAATATTGGTACATTATTATTTTTTCAGTTTATGGACATCATAGGATATATCATTTCATCCACAAGTTCAAAAATTTATAGGCATTTGTTTCACTTTCAATCACTTCCTGCTTCAGAACACATGTATGCCTCTAAGTTTCTTGACTGGTCTTTTCATGAGATTTCATACCAAACACATTAATTTTGATTTCCATATTCACTTTTGAAGCAAAACTCACATACCATTCATATTAATTATCACTCTGATATTACCATTAGATGTATAACTGGTTTGAATGAATGATTGAATGTCAATATAAGATTTCTTATATCTTTTCAGATATCAATTCTATCCATTATTTAAAGTGGAACCAGTTATATTATTTATTCACACTATGGTCTATTCATGCATTATCTCTATATTCATAGACACAGTGTACACCTCTTTGTACCCCCAATACTAATTTATACGTCTTCAATATATTGCTCCCTGAAATGGTGGAAGTGGACTCATGTCACCTGATGTTCATATACATTTAATCACAGAAATATTCTTGACACAAAATGCAAAGGTCACACTTATGATTGTATAAAAGCCCAAATGGAAAAAAAAAAACATGGATTACTAAAAACATCCATGTCCAGGTTCCCTAATGCTCTCAAATGTCAATCCTATTGGTGACTACATATGTGTTTCTTCTTAAAATTATATATTCAAACTCAACCCAATTGAAAATGTCTAATCCTATCCCTCACTTTATACTTTGCCTGATTTCATAATGTCTCTATTGCTATCTGCTTTCCTACATATATTCCCCAGTTCATCATTGTGACTGACTCTTCACATGTGCTGACATTTACATTCACACTCTAATAAATAACCTATTGCTAAAGAACTTTTGTTCCAAATCCTATACTCACTCTTCTTCCTAAACATACTAACTATCTTCTTAATCCTACCGAGTATCCCTTTTTGACTGGATGTTCTCTTCTACATTCAATCATTCAAGGTACAAGGTCTTATGCTACTGTATATTGATTTATCTGAGACATCGGTGCAGAATGTAATTCAACGCTAAGTATCACAATAAAGGGCCCAATGCCCTTCTGGGCTTCAAATCTTACTTAGATTTCTTTTTTCATACATATATTTCATCTCTATATTCTTAAAATAATCACAAGTTTCCAATACCATTATTAATGCCACAGAATAATTCCTAACCCAAATGGAACATGTTATTAACACTAACCATACACTGTTTGTGTTAATAACATGTTTACAGAAGAACAGGGACAGTGTTGATCTTACAATACAGGAATGTAGTGGATCCTCCATCTGCTGAGAACCTCAAAGCGCCATGCAGAAATGATCCCTGGAGAAGATGTAGGCAGGTATGAAGGACCTGAGAGAGCAAAAGTCATCTTCAATCGCAAACAACCTGGTCAGGATGAAGGGATGTTTCTGAATCAGCCTCTCTCATCTTAATGTAGAGAAGATGGACCAAACCAAGACTGTGTGGAGAGCTGTTCCTGGTTCCCTATGGTTGATATACCATTCTAACTTGTGAAAGTGTCACAGGAAGTAGGGGCAGCCTCCATCTCATGGGACCGTTGGAAGAAACTCTTAGGACAAAGTGGTTGCCGAGGCAGTGATCTCATTCAGTTCCTGAAGGAAGTGACCTCAACTCACTTCCTTATTGATGGAACTCTCTGAACATGGGATCCAGGACGCCAGGCACCCAGATCCAGTCCCAGTCCCAGTCCCAGTGGTCTCACTTGTTTGGATTTATCAAGGACAGAATGAGTCTTTCTTGGTAACTACTAAGGTGAGGAGGCCAAATGCCTGGAAAGCTCGGAAGAGGGGCTTTTCCTGGAAAAGCAGGTAGTGGCTCACTCCTGGCTCCTGACAACTACACAGAGTTGGCCAAGGAGACCGGATCTGAGACAGGACAGGACATTTCTAGGGAACATAGTGTGGCCCACCAGTCAGAGGATACTCTGGATAATCTCATACCTATTTGGGGGAAGAAGGTGTCATTGTCGGTGTGGGTGTGGGTTTGTGGTTTTGTCTCATGTTCTGAGAATAGGAAGGAAAGTCAGTTTGTTTGGTTTGGAGTGAACTGTTTTTAGTAAGTCATTTGACAAGGCAAGTGTTTCTGGGTCTGTGTATCACACTGTGTCCGTGGTTGTAGACATTAGAAAAGAGAATGCATCAATGGATATGTCCTGTCTAGTAGAAAGCTTCCCAGCATTCATCCTGCCCATTTTATGAATGGACTGTGGATTGCCTTATTAATTGGCAATACCTGCTACCTTCCTAAGTTGCTGTTTTCTTCCAGAATTCTGGACACTCTCCAGAATAGGCTCATGGTTTTGTGTCTAAGTTATGTACCACCCCCAAGCTCTGTGACAAGGCAATGTTCTGGATAGCTGAAGGAAATGACGAGCATCTGAGAAAACTCAGATATCAGTTGACCACGAAAGTCTCAGTGGAGAAACCCTGCTTTGGGCCATTTGCTTACCTATTGTTCTGTTGCCCTGAGAGTCAGGAAGTCTTTGTCTCACGCCACCCCTTTGTGAATCCTGAAGAAAATATTTTTCAAATGGAAATAAATAGGCTTCACCTTTGGCTCTTTCCTTAATTGATTTGGAAAGAGTTGTGTCTGAATAAGCCTCTTGGCCCAGTGTGATTCTTTGACTTAGATTCTCAGCACCTGATGGATCTAAAGATCCCATGTGTGCATCCAAATCAAAAATGGCAAAAAGAGCTGTAATTGTGGATGAAGTCTTTTGCCTTCCTCTGTAAGGTTCCTGAATTCCATCAAGTGAGAATAGGGATCATTTGGGTCAGATGAGTTCGTCAAAGCCCTTCAGAGGCTATCCCGTAGGTGCTTAGGTTTTCTCATCACTCCAATTCACATAAAGTATCTTTAACCGACACTCAATAGGCCTCAAATGGGAAAAGTGGAGCAGTATTACGGGCAGGCCTTTTTGATCACTCCTGGTACAAAGGAAGGGTGTCCAGGCCACCCTGAATTTAGGCAAATGAGGAGCAACGGAACTTATTTTGGACACTGTCTTGGGCTGCGTCCCTCATGGACACCTCCAGCCAGAGGTTATGATGAGTGTCAATATGGAAGAAGATGAGGGCCATGTGGGAGAATTTCGGTTTTATCGTGGTCATTTGTGTGGCAGTTGAAAGAGATGACTGGGTCCACCTCGGCTTGAACTCTGGTGCGATTCCCCTTAGAGACTGAGTTCTGGAACTCACCTCAGAGAAGTATTGCCATGAATTGTGTTGGATTTGAGGAAGCCACGCATGAGAGTCATCCTTGGAAACTGACATCAAGGCCCAGGATAGCTTTCCACAGGGCACTCTGATCTCAACCAGGATATCACATGATTTTATTCTGAAAGACTTGGAAGCCATTGTTGAGAGTCAAAACAGACAATGACATCACATTTTAGACCTCAATGACCCTGGCTTCATGTGACCTTTTGGCCACTCTTTGGGAAGCCTTGCCTGTGAGAATTCTCCAGAACTTTCATTGAAATGAGCTTCCTCAACATTTAATGGTTCCTAAATGAATTGAAACCCACAGTGCATCCAACTTCATCCTTGAAAAATGGCTAGATAAATACCATGAAAATTTTCAATTTCCCATGACCAGGTGGCACTGGAGAACCATTGGATATTCTGTTGCTGATCATGAGTGTACCAGACAGTGCCTTGATTGATTGGGTTTCATGAAAATAAGTTGGAGCCTGCTGAGTAGTTGTCCTAGAGTAGTGGTTGGCAGGTGTGTAAAAAAACATCTGTGGTGGTGCCATGTGGATCTGCCATTGGCTTCCAAATGGCTTGTGACTGACATGGTGCAGTCAGCAGACCCTCCTATGCAAAGGCATCTTGTTATATGGTGAGGTTTCAGGGCAATGTTTACAATCATGTTGCTATGTTTAAGAGGGCAAGCTATGTGGGATAGAAGCCTGGTTGGTGCATTCTCCTGCATACCCTGACCCACCACGCCTGACATAACTCGCTCCAGCACTGTGTCCCAGTTGAACTCCTTGGATTCCATGAAGAAATTACTAAACTCCCAATGCAACAGCAATAAACACAAATAGAATCCTACCTGGTACCACACCTACATTCTTGTGAGGTGAACGAATTGGCAGATACAAATTGTGAGAGATGATCACTCCTCCTAAACGCTGTTGGAACTGAAAATATAACCAATGGGTGAGCTTCCTAGTTTTACAACATTATACATAAATCCATGTTCAGTAAAATGAATATTTTTAGATCTGTGAATGATATATATTTCATGATGAATTTTGAATAGCATATATTGCTAGTTTTTAATGTGTGTGTGTATGTATATATATGTGTGTGTGTGTGTATATATATATATATACACACACACACACATATATATATATATATATACACACACACACACACATTCTCTAGATTTTTCAAAATATAAAATATTTGTATCTTAATAAACACTCCCTTAATTCATTCATATTCATGTATGTGGATTTATGATCATCTTTTCTAAATATTATTCTCAGAAATATTCATCCACCTGAAATACTTTTTTATTTTTAGTACTGAAAACTAACTTCAGTGAATGTTGCATACAAATCCTCATATATCTAGAGTAACTGACCCAGTTTAACCTCAATGCAAGAAGATTCATATGGAACATGATGTGTATTTTAATGTTCATTTTAATTCAACACTGGTACATTACTATTTCTTCAGTTTATGCACATCATAGGATATATATTTCATCAAAAAGATCACAAAATTATATGCATTTTTTCACTTTCAATCACTTCCTACTTTAGAACACATGTATTCTTCCATATTTCTTGACTGGTCTTCTCAAGATTCTTTCTTCCAAACACATTATTTTTGATTTTCATAATCACATTGAAGCAAAACTCACATACCCTTCATGATAAACCATAACCCTAATATTAACATTGATGTATAACTTGTTGGAATGAATGATTGTATATCAATATAAGATTTTTCATATTTTCAGATATCAATTCAATCCACCATTTAAAGTGGAACCAGTTATATTACTTATTCACAGTTGGTCTATTCATGCATTATCTCTATATTCATAGACACAGGGTACACCTGTTTTTACCCCAAATACTAATTTATAAGTCTTCAAAATATTGCTCCCAAAAATGGTGAAAGAAATACTTATGTCACCCGATCTATATATGCATTTTATCACAGTAATATTCTGGACACAAAATTCAAAGGTCAAACTTATATTTGTACCAAAGCCTAAATGGAAAGTGAACATGGATTACTAAAAACATCAATGTCCAATTTGCCTAATGCTCTCAAATATCAATCCTATTGATGACTACATATTTGTTTCTTCCTATGATTATATATTCAAACTCAACCCTCTTGAAAATGTCTAATCCTATCACTGACGTTATACTTTGCCTGATTTTGTAATGTCTGTATTGATATCTGCTTTCCAACATATTTTCTCCAATTCATCATTGTGACTGACTCTTCACTTGTGTTGACATTTACATTCACTCTGTAACCGACACCCTATTGCTAAAGAACTTTTGTTCCAAATTTTATACTCACTCTTCTTCCTAAACCTGCCGACTATCTTCCTAATTTTACCGACTATCACTTTTGAATGGATGTTCTCATCTACATTCAATCATCCAAGTAAATGTAGGGCGAGTGTCAGAGGATGAGACCACCAAGAGACTATCTCATGCAACAGAAAGGGTTTATTTGGGGTCCAGCATGCTGGGGCTCAGAGCTCACTTGAATAGAGCAGAGAGCCCTGAGAACATCTTAAGCATACCTTATATAATTTTCTTGGAGAGGGCAGGGAGGGAAGTTTATTGATGTGTCAGGGCGAGTTAGCGGTTTGTGTGTAAACGGGTGAGGGAGTACATTCTGCAGTTTGGCAGTTGGGGACAGCACATTCTGGGAACAAGATTAGGAAACATTTCTCAACATTTCAACAGTGTTTTGTTAAGCGTACAGAAAAACAGGAAGGTACAAGTACATATTTTATTAAGATTTCATTCCCCACTTCTTCTTCTGGCTACTTTTAATCATAAAAGTGATTGTTGGGGGCTGTCACATTTTATGTATGCTAGTGGGGTATTACCATAAGTTTAACTTGTTCAATTTGAGCTTGGAGAAAAGAAATTACATGGTTGAGAAACAGGGTTTTATAGTAAGCAATAAAATGAGGATTATTATTGGACCGGCCAGGGTTGATTAAAACGTAGTTAACCAGGGGGACCATGTAAACCAAGACTCAAACCACCAATTTTGGGTCTCTATCTCTCCTTGATGCTCTTCAAGGCATCTTTTTAATTTACTCATAGAGTTTTTTACAACTCCAGTATGGTCGACAAAAAAAAAAAAAAAAAAAAAAACATTTTTTCCTCAATGCAGCACAAAGGCTCCCTTCTCTCATGAAATGGAGGTCCAACCCTCGACTTTTCTGTAAAACAACTTCAAAGAGAGAGGTAAAAGATTCATGCAAAGCTGTGATGTAATTTTCTAATATCTTTAAGTTTTGATCTATTGCTGCTTCTAATTGGGTCATTTGTTGTGTCCCATGGACCAGGGCAGTGGTTCCTGTGCGAACCCGGGCAGCAACTCCTATTCATAATAGAATGGCTAAGGTGAGAGATATATGTTCCCAACTGAACTGGGTTGTATGCCCCTCTATTTGATCTTCAAATGAACCTGCATCATAATAGAGCACTCTGGGAAATATCTGCAACATTACACAATTATTCACTTCTGTTGACCATTTCATAAAAACATAAACAACTTTTAAGTATATAGAATTATATTGTTGTAGGGACGGACAAGGCAAGGCACTTAAGATAGCACCAAAGACAAGGAAACAGTCATATTTGGTTGCAACCAGATTCAGAGTGCATTGCTTCTGTTGTAATCAATTAATCCCCTGAAACCCAAATTTAGGTAGTTTCAGAATTTTGTACCCAACATATAAGGGAAGGGGCTCTGAAGTTCACAGTCTGCAGAAGTTCACAAAGAGCAGTTTATGTTTCTGATTTTTCCTCAGTTCTGGGCAAGTTAAATTTTCAAGGACACCTGGGTGGGGGAGAGCTTTTTTTCCCTTTTTTACCCCTGCCAGGTGTTTCCATGGAGCCCAGTTTGTAACTTATTCATCTTAGAAATGTAGCCATCTCTATGAAGCCCCAGCTCAAGGCCAGAGGCCTTGATCAAATATGTTGTGAAAAACTAGTAAGGGTGTGTCTAGCTCAGGAGTGCTGATTTTTTTCAGCCAGTTGCCAGGTAGACCAGGGCAACACGAAAAGAGGAAGTTTATCTACACTGAACTCTTTTATAGGGACTCTTTTGCTGAACGTCCTAAAGTTAGCCATGGTGAAAACTTCTGGATAAGGTCAGTTAAGACTTTCCTGTGGGCCTGCTACAGAGGGAGAAGACGCGGAATGCAGGGCTGAGAGCAGCTCTTTGGATCTGAGAATGAGGAAGGAAAGATGTAAAAGAATAATGGAAAAGGGTTTTGAGATCTTCCTAGCAACAAAAACATGAGTAGTAGAACGGGTAGAACAGAGGGGGAGATGGGAGTGAGTATCCCAAAAAGCCTGTAAGGGACTTTAAATTCTTAGTAACCTGTTTTCAATGATGACAAAGCAACGTTAAAGGCCATTTTTATTACATCTTGGATAGGGGTCTGAGGGCTCTTCTCAGCTGGTTTGAGCTTTGGGTTAGCTGGTAAGAGGACCTGGTGGGACCCAGTGTGGGCACTGACAGGAGAAGAGAGGAGTGAGTGAGTGGAGGGTTACCTCAGTACCTGCTACCTCAGCAAGGGGGCAATGGTCTGAGAAACGGTGGAGGTTTGGGTTTTTAATATAGTAATTGGAGGGGAGAAATCAAGTTGATGAGGTGGGAGTGACAACAGAGAGTCTGGAGCAGAAGGCTGAGGGTGAGCATGTATTGGAGAAGCATAGTTCACGATGTGAGCAAAGGAGAGAAAAGGCCTCCACATAGAGGAATCTCGTTTCACACTTTTGAGCACTTGCAGAATATAAAAAGGTCACAAAGAATTTGAGGATCTAGAGACCCCTGTGGGGGCCATCGGTTTTGGTTGTCTAATTGGTAATATGGCCAATGCTGTGTACAGAATTTGATGAGGAGTTTGGGTTCCATGTGGCAATCCCTGTATGCTCACATCCCCATGACTTACAGAAGATGTCGGCGTTCCCCGCACATAGCCTTGACTGTTTGTGGCTTTGATAGTACACTGGGCAAACATAGTAATCTAGGCTAGCCAACCAGCATCTGGCTCGCGTGTCCCTACATCAATAATATTTGTTTCCACTATCTATGATATGGAAGGAATTTAAGGGAATTTTAGTGGGATCCTCTTCATTAGGTATATCCCAATAGGGAAGACCTATATGCAGCTGACAAATGTCTCTCTGGAGAGATGGCCACCAGGTCCCTAAGCGGGCTGTATGCAAGATAGACCGTACTTCCTTTCCAGTAGGATTTGTGATCAGCCATCCCTGCTGAACAGGCTTATGAGGGTTAGGACTACTGGTGGTCAAGGGGAGAGTCTATAGCCTTATCCACACAGCGAATCCACAATTTGAAAGCGTTTCCAGTCTTTTCCAGTTTCCAGCCAGAGTCTGGACAGGGCACAGGCTTGAGATGAGAGGTAGGGATCCAGGAAGTGATTTTGACTACCTTTACCCTGTAGGTGTTATAAGTAGCACCTGGTATGGTCCTTTTCAGCGGAGTTCCAGGGATGACACCAGATGTCGTCTTACATAGACGAAGTCTCTACTTGATATCGCTGTAGAGTCCCCTCATCCCCAGGTTGGTAGGCAGTGGCCATCTGTTTTCACAGGTATCCCTGAGTTCTTTCAAGAGCTTTAAGTCTGTTAAGCAAAGGGGTGTGGAAGGAATCGTTAGGTCTTAGAGTTGGGGTAGGTCCCTTACTGGAGGAGGGACACCATAGAGAATTTCACAGGGTGTGAGGTTACACAAAGAAATAGATTGAGTATTTCTTGCATGAAACAGTACATAAAGCAGGAGCATAGTCCAATCTTTTATGCCGGTCTCTAAGCTTAATTTCGTTATGGTCTCTTTAATGGTTCTATTCATTCCTTCTACCTGTCCTGAACTCGGGGGTCTGTAAACACAATGTAACTTCCAATTAATCCCCAGGGTCCTTGCTAACCTCTGAGTTACCTGGGCCACGAACGCCGGTCCATTATCAGACCCTATTACTTTAGGCAGGCTGTAACTTGGAAAAATATCTTCCAGGATCTTCTTGACCACCATTTGCGCTGTTTCATTTTTTTTTCTTTTCTTTTTTTTTTTTGGGGGGGGGAGAAGGCTTCAATCCATCCTGAAAATGTATCTACAAAGACTAGGAGATATTTAAGTCCATTCCTTGCTGGCTTAATTTCAGTAAAGTCCACTTCCCAGAATTGTCCTGGTCTGGTTGCTCGTAGGTGCTTTCCTGCAGGAAGCTTGGAAGGGTAAGAATTAACCAATTGATGGACCCAACAGGCTTTTGTTATCCATTCAGTTGTTTCCTTTCACTGTGAGTCGGTTAGTGGAAAACTCTCTTCTTGATCCTTCAGAAATGAATGCAGTTTCTTTGAACCAAGGTGAGTGATTTGATGTACATTTTCTACTGACATAGTTAGAGCCGTGATTATAGGAGTTTTTACTGAAGGATTTAGAAATTCCACTTGGGGGCCTTCAGGGTTAAAAGTTATTTTGGCCCAGAGCTTTGTGAGCAGATCTCTGCCAATCAATGGGGACGTGCATTCTGGGATTACTAGGAAGGAGTGATGGATTTTTCCTTTCCCCTGGTCCATGGTTCTCTTAGTTGTCCAAGCCCGATATTTACTGCAATTAGCCCCTTGAATTAGAGAATTTTTATTTGATAGAGGTTCCAATGGGGCCTTAAAGGGAGAATATATTGCCCCTGTATCCACTTCAAAGTATATGGGGTCCCCTCCACTTCAAAAGTTACCCTGAGCTCGGGCAGAGGATCTGAGCCCCGACTTTCTTAGTAATCCTACAGAGTCAGAATGTCCAGCTGGCCTGGCTGTCTCTTTCTAGGGCACTCTTTAGCCCAGTGTCCTTTTTTTTAGAGTAGGCACATTGAATTGAGGCCAGGGGTGGCCTCTAGTGTGGGCCCCGGTGTCCCTTCCTGTCTCCATGTTTCTTAATTTCTGGTCTATTTGTTGTTGTGACCAGGACCTTAGTCAATGCCTTAGTCTGTCTTTTGTTTCTTTTATCCTCCCTTTGCTCCCTACTCTTCCTCAGTTTCTCTCTTATAGTATACCTTCTTGGCTTCTCTGACTAAACCTCTCAAATTCATATCTTGTAATCCATCTAAGCATTGTAACTGTCTTTTAATATCCAGAACAGCTTGCCCAATAAAGGCCACCATGACAGATGCCTTTTGATTCTCTGCCTGAGGATCGAAAGGAGTAAATCTCCTATATGCCTCCATAATTCTCTGTAGGAACATGGAGGGACATTCATCAGTCCCTTGAATAATCTCTCTTACCTTGGCCAAAATAGTTGGTCGCCTAGCGGCCACTAAGATACCCACTATTAGAGCCCGGCAATAAGAGGAAGGATGCTCATTACCTTCACAGGTTTTGGGGTCCCAGTTGGGTCGGTGCAAGGGAAAGGCGGCTTTGCATATGTTGGGAAGTTTTGTCGGTCACCCATCTGGTCCGAGAATATTTTTTTCTAGAATCCAGGAAGATTCTCTTTTGTTCCTCTGTCATGAAGAGAGTCCCTAGGAGTTGTTGGCAGTCATCCCAAGTAGGCTGGTGTGAAAACATCAATGACTCAACCACACCTGAGACCCAGGTGGGGTCCTCGGTAAAAGGGGGATTGTTATTTTTCCAGTTATTTAGGTCTGAATAGGAGAAAGGTAAATACTGGTAGGCTTTCATTTTCCCCCCATGGTTGTCATCAATCATTGTTCCTTAGAAATGGAGAGGGAGCATCACGGGATTTCCAGGGATTTCAATCATTCAACGCCGGCAAATTCCTTTAGCCAGGCCAGCATCCTCCAGGGGAGGAGGGGCTGTGTTTGCCGCAGGGGAGTTATCTGGAGTGTGCTGGGCTCGCTTAGCTTCCTCTGATGGCGGAGAGGCTGAGTCAGCAGCAGGGGAATTACTTAGAGGGTGTTGGGGGTTGGGGGACAAGGGCAGGGAATAAGTAGTAGGACGAGAGTCCAGTAGAGTCAAATCTTGTGACTCAGGGAGAACAGAGGTTGAAGGAGGAGGAGAAGCAGAAGGTTTGAGAGAGCATGAGGGAAGGAGTAGGAGCCGGGGCAGGGGCAAGGAAAAGCTTCACACATGGAGGAGGAGAATTGCAGAGGTCCTGCAAAGTTAAGATATATGTCTCTTGATCCTGATGTCTATGTGGCGCTGGCTGAAAGTCAATATCTCTGACTTTTTAAATTAGTGGGAAGTAGAAAGATCCTTCTAGGGGCCAACTGAATCCAAAGGTGGGCCATTCTGAGGCACAGAGAGTCTGCCAGGTCCAGCGTTTTACTGAAAAAGAAAGATTCTGAGCCCTTAAGCAGACTTTGGTGCAATGATCAAGGGTCAGGGAAAGAGGCATTGAAGTGCTCTACCCCATAATGAAAGATAAACAATCAGTTACAGCAACGACACACGACACAGACAAGACAATACAATAAAGACAGGCAATGGACGTCCAACACTGAGACCAGGACTGAGTAGCCGGCAAAACCCGATGGGCTGGCAATACCGAATCTGAAACAAAATATCACTGAGTCGAGGAGACTATTGTTCCTCGATTTCCCGAGTCCTCTGGGGAGTCCCCAGTGACGTGGCCTGTGGCTCTATGACATGTCTGTCAGCCACCATCGGAGAGAGCTCACACTCTTCATCAACAGCCATTTTGCCAAGCCCTAACCTGAAACCTGAAACCAGAAAGAGGTGCCTTACATACCCCGAGAGGAGCCCATTGGCGTCTCTCATCTGCCGCTGCTGGATCTCGGTGGAACCTCCATATGTAAAGGTCGGGCGAGCGTCTGGGGAAGAAACCACCAAGAGACTGTCTCATGCAAAAGCAAAGGGTTTATTATGGGTCCAGCATGCTGGGGCTCAGAGTTCACTTGAATAGAGCAGAGAGCCCTGAGAACAGCTTAAGCAGAGCTTATATACTTTCCTTGAAGAGGGCAAGGCAGGATCTTTATTGATGGGTCCGGGCGGAGTGAGCTGTTTGTGGGCAACCGGGTGAGGAAGTACTTTCTGCAGTTTGGCAGTTGAGGACAGCACATTCTGGGAACAAGATTAGCAAACAGTTCTCAAGATTTCAACAGTGTTTTATTAAGCATACAGAAAACAGGAAGTGATAAGTACCTATTTTATTAACCTTTCACTACCGACTACACTTTGCCAGATTTCCTAATGTCTCTATTGATATCTGCTTTCCTACATATTTTCCCCAGTTCATCATTGTGACTGACTCTTCACATGTGGTGACATTTACATTCACTCTATACCCGAAACCCTATAGCTAAAGAACTTTTGGTCCAAATCCTATGCTCACTCTCCTTTCTAAACATACCGACTATCTTCCTAATCCTTCTGATTATCCCTTTTTGACTGGAAGTTCTCTTTGACAATCAATCATCCAAAATACATGGATCTTTGCCATTGTATATTGATGTATCTGAGACATCTGTGCAGAAAATAAATCAAAGCTCAGTATCACAATCAAGGTCCCAATGCTCTTCTGGGCTTCAAATCTTACCTAGATTTCTGTTTTCATACTTATGTTTCACCTATATATTCTTGTAAATATCGCAGGTTTCCAATACCACTATTCATCCAGCAGAATGATTCCTAATGCAAATTGAACCTGTTATTAACCCTAAACATACACTGTTCCCTCAATCTAACTTTACAGAAGAGCAGGGACAGAGTAGGTCTTACAATACAGGAATGTAGGGGAACTTCCTATTGCTAAGAAACTCAAAGGTACATGCAAAAATGATCCCTGGAGAAGTTGTAGGCAGCTATGAAGGAACTGAGTGAGCAAAAGTCTTCTTCTCTTGCAAACAACCTGGTCAGGATGAAGGGATATGTCTGAATCAGCCTCTCTCTTCTTAATGTAGAGAAGAAGGACCAAACCAGGCTGTGTGGAGAGCTGTTCCCGGTTGCCTATGGTTAATATACCATTCTAACTTTGAAACTGTCACAGGAAGTAGGGGCAGCCTTCATTTCAGGGGACCCTTGGAAGCAACTGTTAGGACAAAGTGGTTGCCAAGGGTGTGAGCTCATTCAGTTCCTGAAGGAAGTGACCTCAGACCGCACCTCACATCCTTGGTGATAGAACTCTCTGAACTTGGGATCAAGGAAGCCAGGCATCCAAATCCCATTCCAGTCCCAGTAGCAGTGGTGTCACTTCTTTGGATTTACCAAGGACAGAATCAGTCTTTGTTGGTACCTACTGATATGAGGATGGCCAAAAGCCAGGAAAGCTCTGAAGAGTGGCCTTTCCTGAGAAAGCAGGTAGTGGATCACCGCTGCCTCCTGACAACTTTACAGAGTTGGCCAAGGAAACCAGATCTGAAACAGGACAGGCAATTTCGGGGGAACATAGTATGGCCCAATAGTCAGAGGACACTCCGGATAGTCAGAGACCTACTTGGGGGAAGAAGGTGCTTTGTGGGTGTGGGTGTGTGTTTGTGCTTTTGTCTCATGTTCTCAGAATAGGTAGGAATGGCGGTTTGTTTGGTTTGGAGTGAACTGTTTCTAATAAGTGATTTGATAAGGCAAGTGTTTCTATGTCTGTGTATCCCATTGTGTCCGTGGTTGTAGACATTAGAAAAGAGAATGCATGAATGGATGTGTGCTGTCTGGTAGAAAGCTTTCCAGCATTCATCCAGCCGGATATATGAATGCACTGTGGCTTCCCTTATTGATGGGCAACACCTGCTATTTTCCTAAGTTCTGGTTTTATTTTTGAATTATGGCCACTCTCCAGAATAGGCTCATGGTTTTGTGTCCAAGAGAAGTACCACCTTCAAGCTCTGTGACATGGCCATGTACTGGATAGCTGAAGGGAATGGCGAGCAACTAAGAAAATTCAGATATCAGTGTGACCAGTAAAGTCTCAGTGTAAAAACCTTGCTTTGTGCCTTTTGCTTACCTTTTGTTCTATTCCCCTGTAAGTCAGGAATTTCTTTGCCTCAGGCCACCCCGTGAAGCAGGAAGAAAACATTTTTCAAATGGAAATGAATGGGCCTCACCTGTGGCTCTTTGCCTAATTCCTTTAGAAAGGGGTGTGTCTGAATCAGCCTCTTGGCCCTGTGTGAGGCTGTGGCTTAGATTCTTAGCACCTGATCGATATAAAGAAAGATTCCATGTGTGAATCCAAAACCAAAATGCCCAAAAGAGGCGTCATTGAGGATAAAGTCTCTTGCCTTCCAATGTAAGGTTCCTGAACTCCATCAAGTGAGAATAGGGATCCTTTGGGTCAAATGATTTCTTCAAAGCCCTGCACATGCTAGCCCAGAGGTGCTTGTGTTTTCTCATGACTCCAATTCTCATAAAGATTCTAAACCCTACTGTCAGTAGGCCTCAAATTGGAGAAGCAGAGCAGTATTACGGCAGGCCTATTTGATCACTCCTGGGTCACAGGAAGGGTGTCCAGGCCACCCTGACATTAGGAAACTAAGGGGCAAGGAAGCCTATTTTGGACACTGTCTTGGGCTGTGTCCTTCATGGAAACTTCCAGCCAGAGGTTAAGATGAGTGTCTATATGCAATAAGATGAGGGTCATGTGGGAATGTTTTGGTTTAATTTTGGTCATTTGTGTTGGGGTTGGAAGAGATGAGTAGGTCAACCAGGACTTGAAATCTGGTGTGATTCCCCTTAGAGACTGAGTTATGAAACTGAACTCAGAGAAGTATTGGCATGAATTGTGTTGAGTTTTTAGGAGGCCACACATGAGACTCGCCCTTGGAAACTGAGACCTAGGCCCAGGGTGGCTTTCCACAGAGCACTGAGAATCTCACCCAGGATATCACAAGATTTTATTCTGAAAGACTTGGCAGCCATAGTCAAAACACACATAGACCTCACACTGTAGACCTCAATGGGCCTGGCTTCATGTGACCTTTTGGCAACTCTTTGAGAAGACTTGCCTGTGAGTGTCCTCCAGAGATTTCATTGAAATGAGCTTCCTCACAATTTAATGGTTCCTAAATGAATTGAAACCCACAGTGCCTCCAACTTCCACCTTGAAAAATGGCTAGATAAATACCATGAAATTTTTGAAATTCCTATGACCAGGTGGCACTGGAGAACCTTTGTATGCCCTGTTGCTGATCATGAGTGTACCAGAAAGTGCCTTTATTGACTGAGTTTCATTAAAATGGTGTAGAGCAGAGATGCCAGTATGTTGGATACTCCTCAATTGTAGGCGCAAGCTGTGGTGTACAGGTTTGTGATAAAACATCCGTGGTGGGGCCATGTGGATCTGCCATTGCTTCCAAATGGCATGTGACTGACGTGGTGCAGCCAGGAAACCCTTATATGTAAAGGCATATTGGTATATGGAGAATTTTTAGGGCAATGTTTAGAATCAGGTTGCTATGGACAAGGGGACAATCTATGTGGGCTAGAAGCCTGGTTGGTGCATTCCCATGCAGACCATGACCCACTACACATGACAGAACTCCCTCCAGCAATGTGTCCCAGTTCAATTCCTTGTATTTCGTGAAGAAAATACCAAACTCCCAGTGCAGCATCAAGAAACACCACGAAAAGTGGAGAATGACCAAATGCCTTCACAGTCCACACGGGGAGACTCTTAGACCACAGTTGTCACAGTTTACCTACAAAGAGAGAATTCAGTACTGTAGCCTAGTGTTCATTGGAAAATAAGAAACCACATCCTCCAGGTCACATACATGTAGACCCAGCTCTGATGGTCTCACTAGAAAGAAAGCTAAAGCTCCTGACAACAACATATATTTTGAGTTCCCAACCTCAGAGGCACTTTCTCAAGAAGTCTTTAGGCCAGCAGAGCTCCAAGTTTGTGGAGTGTTTACCTGGTCCCTTACATTTGGAAACTCCTCTACCACATCCAAGGTTGTGAACTCCTTTGCATTTTCCATTCCAGTTATATATTTACAGATTTTCTAACTCTTCTCCTCTAATTGTGTCTTATTTGGGGCGAAGGTAATGTGAAGCCATTGTTCTGGATGAGAGTGGGAAATTTATTGTGTAGCCCATATTTGCATACACATTGGATTCATTTTCCTTTTTTCCATTCAAAATACTGAATCCCTGACACTAACCCATACCCTACTAGACTCTGACTACTAATCCTACTATGATGGAGAATAATAACACAAACAGAATAGAAATACAAGCCGTTCAGAGGAGGCATGGTGTATAGTTGGACTTGCCTTTTGCATGATAAAGGGTAGGTGTTATATATCTAGTCCATTTTTCATTGAAATACTTATCTATGTGTTTTTTTTCCTTTAATTTTTAATGTTGGTTGTTCAAAACTTTACCTATTTCTTGACATATCATATTTCACACTTTGATTCAAGTGGGTTATGAACTCCCATTTTTACCCCGTATACAGGTTTCAGCATCACATCTGTTACACATCCACTGTTTTACGTATTGCAATACTAGTGTCTGTTGTAGTCTGCTGTCTTTCCTATCCTCTACTGTCCCCCATCCCCTCCCCTCCCATCTTCTCTCTCTGCCCCATCTACTGTAATTCATTTCTCCCCCTTGGTTTTTTTCCCCCTTTCCCCTCACTTCCTCTTGTATGTAATTTTGTATAACCATGAGGGTCTCCTTCCATTTCTATGCAATTTCCCTTCTCTTTCCTTTTCTCCTCTACCTCTCACCCCTGTTTAATATTAATCTTCTTCTCATGCTCTTCCTCCCAACTCTGTTCTTAGTTACTCTCCTTATATCAAAGAAAACTATTGGCATTTGTTTTTTTAGGGATTGGCTAGCTTCACTTAGCATAATCTGTTCTAATGCCATCTATTTCCCTGCAAATTCTATGATTTTGACATTTTTTAATGCAGAGTATTACTCCATTGTGTATAAATGCCACATTTTTTTTTTCCATTCGTCTATTGAAGGGCATCTAGGTTGGTTCCACACTCTTGCTATTTTGAATTGTGCTGCTATGAACATCAATGTAGCAGTGTCCCTGCAGCATGCAGGTCTTAGGGAATAGACCAAGAAGGGGAATAGGTGGGTCAAATGGTGGTTCCATTCCTAGCTTCCAAGAAATCTTCATACTTCTTTCCAAATTGGCTGCACCAATTTGCAGTCCCACCAGCAATGTACAGGTGTATCCTTTTCCCCACATCCTCGCCAGCACTTGTTGTTTGAGTTCATAATGGCTGCCAATCATACTGGAGTGAGATGGTATCTTAGGGTGGGTTTGTTTTCCATTTTTCTGACTGCAAGAGATGGTGAGCATTTTTTCATGTACTTATTGATTGATTGTATGTCCTCATCTGAGAAGTGTCTGTTCAGGTCCTTGGACCATTTGTTGATTGGGTTATTCATTTTCTTATTGTTTAATTTTTTGAGTTCTTTGTATACTCTGGATATTAGGGCTCTATCTGAAGTGTGAGGAGTAAAGATTTGTTCCCAGGATGTAGACTACTTGTTTACCTCTCTTATTGTTTCTTTTGATGAGAAAAAACTTTTTAGTTTGAGTAAGTCCAATTTGTTGATTCTAGTTATTAACTCGTGTGCTATGGGTGTCCTATTGATGAATTTGGAGCCCAACCCCACAGTATGTAGATCATAGCCAACTTTTTCTTGTATCAGATGCCGTGTCTCTGATTTGATATCAAGCTCCTTGATCCATTTTGAGTTAACTTTTGTGCATGACGAGAGAAATGGATTCAGTTTCATTTTGTTGCATATGAATTTCCAGTTTTCCCAGAACCATTTGTTGAAGATGCTATCCTTTCTCCATTGCATGCTTTTAGACCCGATTGGCATTGCATTTAACATATAGAGAACTTTTGGTTATAGTGCCATTTTGATGATGTTAGTTCTGCCTATCCATGAACATAGTATATTTTTCCATCTTCTAAGAACTTCTTCTATTTCTCTCTTTAGGGTTCTGTAGTTTTCATTTTATAAGTCTTTCACCTCCTTTGTTAGGTTGATTCCAAAGTATTTTTTTTTTGTGGATATTTTGAATGGAGTGGTTGTCCTCACATCTATTTCAGAGGATTTGTTGCTGATATACAGGAATGCCTTTGATTTATGCGTATTGATTTTATATCCTGCCACTTTGGTGAATTCATTTATTAGCTTTAATAGTTTCTTTGTATACCTTTTTGGGTCTGCTAAGTATAGAATCATGTCATCTGCAAGTAGTGATAATTTACGTTCTTCTTTTCCTATTTTTATGCCTTTGATTTCTTTAATCTCTCTAATTTCTCCGGCCAGTGTTTCGAGAACTATGTTTAACAGAAGTAGTGAGAGAGGGCATCCCTATCTTCTTCCAGATTTTAGAGGGAATGCCTTCAATTTTTCTCCATTCAGAATGATGCTACCCTGAGGCTTAGCATAGATTGCTTTTACATTATTGAGGTATGTTCCTGTTATACCTAGTTTTTCCAGAGTTGGAACATAAAGGGATGCTGTACATTGTCGAATGCATTTTCTGCATCTATCCAGATGATCAAATGGTTCTTATTTTTAAGTCTATAGATGTGATGAATAACATTTATTGATTTCTGTATATTGAACCAGCCTTGCATCCCAGGGATGAATCCTACTTGATCATGGTGCACAAATTTTTAATATGTTTTTGTATCCGATTCGCCACAATTTTATTGAGGATTTTTGCATTTTTCCTGAAATAGCTTGAAATGTATTGGTATTAGTTCCTCTTTAAAGGTTTTGTAAAACTCTGCTGTATACCCATCCGGTCCTGGGCTTTTCTTAGTTGGTAGTCTTTTGATGGTTTATTCTATTTCCTCAATTGTTATGGGTCTGTTTAGGTTGCCTATATCCTCCTGACTCAATCTGGGCAGATTATATGACTTGAGAAATTTATCGATGCCTTCACTATCTTCTATTTTATTGAAGAATAAGAAATCAAAATAATTTCGGATTATCTTCTGTATTTCTGAACTATCTGTTGTGATACTGAGTTCTCCCTCTTCTTTTCTTTGTTAGCTTGGCTAAGGGTCTGTCGATTTTTTTTATTTTTTCAAAGAACTATCTTTTAGTTTTGTCAATTTTTTCAATTGTTTCTTTTGTTTCGATTTCATTAATTTCAGCTCTGATTTTAATTATTTCTTGCCATCTATTTCTTTTGCTGTTGTTTTGCTCTTCTTTTTCTAGGATTCTGAGATGAAGTATGAGATCATTAATTTGTCGTTTTTTTTTTTTTCCTTTTTTAAGGAATGAAACCCAAGCAATGAATTTTGTTCTTAGAACTGCTTTCAATGTGTCCCATAGATTCCGATATGTTATGTCTGTGTTTTCATTTATCTCTAAGAATTTTTTAATTTCCTATTTGGTGTCTTCTATAACCCATTGATCATTCAGTAACCTATTTTTCATTCTCCAAGTGATACATGATTTTTCCTTCTTTCTTTTATCGTTGATTTTCAGTTTCATTTCATTATGATCAGATAAGATGCCTGGTATTATATCCACTTCTTTATATTGTCTAAGAGTTGCTCTGTGACATAATATATGATTTATTTTTTGAGAAGTATCCATGTGCTGCTGAGAAAAATGTGTAACTGCTTGATGTTGGGTGG
This sequence comes from Callospermophilus lateralis, assembly GCF_048772815.1. Taxonomy (NCBI): domain Eukaryota; kingdom Metazoa; phylum Chordata; class Mammalia; order Rodentia; family Sciuridae; genus Callospermophilus; species Callospermophilus lateralis. The sequence goes on from NW_027513621.1 coordinate 394,549, forward strand.
TATATTCTATATATATCATAAGTCTGGGTTATTAATTGTGTTATTGAGTTCTATAGTTTCATTATTCAACTTTTGTTTGGAAGATAAGTCCAGTAGTGAGAAAGGTGTGTTTGAGTCTCCCATGAGTATTGTATGGTGGTCTATTAGACTCTTGAACTTGAGAAGAATTTGTTTGATGAACATAGGTGCACCAATGTTTGGGGCATATATATTTATGATTGTTAAGTCTTGTTGGTGTATGGTTTCCTTGAGCAGTATGTAGTGTCCCTCTTTATCCCTTTTGATTAACTTTGGCTTGAAATCTATTTATTTGATATGAGTATGGACACTTCTGCTTGTTTCCGAAGTCCATATAAGTGATATGATTTTTCCCAACTTTTCACCTTCAGTCTATGTATATCTTTTCCTAACAATGCGTCTCTAGTAGGCAGCATACTGTTGGGTCTTGTTTTGTGATCCATTCTACTAGCCTGTGTCTCTTAATTGGTGAGTTTAAGCCATTAACATTTAGGGTTATTATTGAGATATGGGTTATTCTTCCAGCCATATTTGTATATTTATGTTACTAAACATGGTTTGTTTTCCTCCTTGATTATTTTCCCCCCTTTACTGTCCTACCTCCCTCTGTTGGTTTTCATTGTTATTTTCCATTTCCTCTTCCTGTAATATTTTGCCAAGGATGTTTTGAAGAAATCGTTTTTTAGCTACAAATTCTTTTAACTTTTGTTTATCGTGGAAAGTTTTAATTTCATCTTCTATCCTGAAGCTTAATTTCGCTGGATACACAATTCTTGGATGGAACCCATTTTCTTTCAGTGTTTGAAAAATGTTATTTCAGAATCTTCTAGCTTTCAGAGTCTGTGTTGAAAGATCAGCTGTTATCCTGATTGGTTTACACAAAATATAATCTGCTTCCTTTATCTTGTAGCTTTTAAAATTCTCTCCTTATTCTTTATGTTGGGCATCTTCATTATAATATGTCTAGGTGTGGATCTCTTATGATTTTGCACATTTGGCATCCTGTAAGCTTCTAGGATTTGCGATTCTGTCTCATTCTACAAGTCTGGGAGTTTTCTCCTTTATTTCATTGAATATATTGCTCATTCCTTTTTATTGGACCTCTATACCATCCTGTATCCCAATGACTCTTAAGTTTGGTCTTTTTATGTTATCCCATATTTCTTGGATGTTCTGCTCATGGTTTCTTAAAAGTCTTGCTGAGCTGTCTGTGTTCTTTTCAAGTTGAAATAATTTGTCTTCATTGTCTGATGTTCTATCTTCTAAGTGTTCTACTCTGCTGGTAGTATTCTCAATTGAGTTTTTAAGTTGGTTTATTGATTCCTGCATTCCTAGGATTTCTGTTTTATTGATTTTATAATCTTTATCTCCCTGTATAGTTGATCTTATGCTTCTTGGATTTTTTTATGTAATTCATTATCAAGGTGATCTTTCATTGTCTGATTTTGCTCTCTAATGTCTTCCTTGAGACTCCAGATCATCTGAAGCATGTATATCCTGAGTTCTTTATCTGACATTTCATCTGCTGCAGATATTACCTCTTCTAACGTTGACATTACCTGCATTGTTTATGGTCCTTTCTTTCCTTGTCTTTTCATACTGTTCATGTTTCTTTCTGCTTGGTGAAACTGTTGTGTTATTGAATTTTTTCCCTATATATCTATATTGCTCTTGTATAGTTTCAAAGTCTCCCTCGCAGGCACGGGTGGTGGCTCTGCCCCTCCTACAATTGGGACAATGTGCCTACCACACCAGCAGACTGCTGGGCCTGTTCTGTCAGTCGGTAGCTGGTCCACCTACCTTGAAGGTGCGAGCAGCAGCTCTGGCCCTCTGCAGGCACTGGAACTGTTCTGCCAGTGGCTCGCAAGTCGGGCTACTTTGCAGGCGTGCGCGGCAGTTTTGACCATTCGCGGGCCACTGGGTCTGTTTTGTCTGTCCCTTGCAGGTCTGTCTACCTTGCAGGCATGTGTGGCTGCTCTGCCCCTCCCCCAACCAGAACGATGTGTCTACCATGCTGGCGGGCCATAGGCCTGGTCTGTCGGTGGTCGCAGGTCCACCTACCTTGCAGGCGCGGAGGGTGTCTCTGCCCCTCTGCAGATTGCTGGGCCTGTCCTGCTGTGAGTCACAGGCCTGCCTACCTTGCAGGCCCGGCGGCATTGCCCCTCCCCCAACCAGGGCGATGTGTCTTCCACGGTGGCGGGCCACTGGTCCTGTTCAGCCGGTGGGTCGCAGGTCCGCCTACCTTGAAGGAGCGATTGGCAGATCTGCCCCTCCCTCTCTCAATGTGTTTTTAAAGTTGACAAATATGTGAATTCCTGTCTCCCTTTCTCTGTAGCATATTCAGCACATGTATTTTTATATGCACATATAGAATCCTACCTGGTATCACATGTACATTTTTGTGAGGTTGCTGACTTGGCAGATACAAATTATGAGAAGAGATCACTCCTCCTAAACGCTGTTGGAACTGAAAATTTAAGCTATGGGTGAGCTTCCTAGTTGAACAATATTACACATAAATTCACGCTCAGTAAAATGAAGATTTTTGGATCTGTGGATGATATATACTTGATGAAGAATTTTAATTGGCATATGTATTGCTACTTTTTAATGTCTGTTTTGTGTGTGTGTGTGTGTGTATATATATACACACACACACACTCTCCATATATTTCAAAATATGAAATAGATGTGTCTTATGTACAGTCCCAAAATTCATTCATGTTTATATATGTGGAATTATAATCAAATTTTCACAAGATTATTCTCAGAAATATTCATCCACCTGAAATACATATTAGTTTCTTAGGACTGAAAACTGACTTCAGTGAATGGTGCATTCAAATCCTAATATTTCTACATTAACTGACTCAGTTTAACATCAATGCAAGAAGATTCCTATGGGACATGATGTTTATTTTGACGTTAATTTTTAGTCAACACTGGTACATTTCTATTCCTTCAGTTAATGCACATCATAGGATATATATTTCATCTACAAGTTCGCAAATTTATAGGCATTTGTTTCACTTTCAGTCACTTCCTGCCTCAGAACACATGTATTTCTCCACGTTTCTTGACTGGTCTTTTTATGAGACTTTTTTCCAAACAAATTATTTTCAAATTCCATAATAAATTTGAAGCAAAAATCACACACTCTTCATGATAAACCATAATCCTCATATTACCATTAGATGTAAAACGGGTTGGAATGAATGGTTGTGTATCAATATAAGATTTCCAGTATATTTTCACATTTCAATTCAATCCATTATTTAAAGTTGGAACCAGTTATATTATTAATTCACACTATAGTCTATACATGCATATTCTCCATATTCAAAGACAAAGAGTACACCTGTTTGTACCCCAAATACTAATTTATACGTCTTCAAAATATTGCTCCCAGAAATGGTGGAAGAAATACTCAGGTCACTTTATCTACATATACATTGTATCACAGTAATATTCTGGACACAAAAAGCAAAAGTCACACTTATGATTGTACCAAAGCCTAAATTGAAACTGAACATGGATTACTAAAAACATCCAGGTCCAGGTTGCCTAATAGTCTCAAATATCAATCCTATTGGTGACTATGTATTTGTTTCTTCCTAAGATTATATATTCAACCTAAATGCGGTTAATAATGTCTAATCCTATCACTCACTTTATTCTTTGCCTGATTTCCTAATGTCTCAATTGATGTCTGCTTTTCTAAATATTTTCCCCAGTTCACCATGTGAGTGACTCATCGCATGTGATGATATTTACTTTCACTCTCTAACCGAAACCCTATTGATAAAGAATTTTTGGTCCAAATCCTGTACTCACTCTTCTTCTGAAAGGTACTGACTATCTTCCTAATCTTACTGAGTTTCCCTGTTTGAGTGGAAGTTCTCTTTTCCATTCAATCATCCACGGTACAAGGTCCTATGCCATTGATTATCGATTTATCTGAGACATATATGTGGAACATAATTCAAAGCTAAGTATCACAATCAACAGCTCAATGCCCTTCTGAGCTTCAAATCTTACCTAGATTTCTGTTTTCATACTTATATTTTATGTCTATGTTTTAATAAATATCACAGGTTCCCAAAACCATTATTCATCCAGCAGAATGATTCCTAACCCATATCAAACATGTTATTAAACCCTAAACATACACTGTTCCCACAATCTCACTTAACAAAAGACCAGGGACAGTGTTGGTCTTACAATACAGGAATGTAGGGGATCTTCCATATGCTGAAAACCTCAAAGGTCCATGCAGATGTGATCCCTGGAGAAGATATAGGCAGCTATGAAGGACCTTAAAGAGCAAAACTCATCTTCCATTGCAAACAACCTGGTCAGGATGAAGGGTTGTATCTGAATGAGCCTCTCTGTTCTCAATGTAGAGAATATGGACCAAACCAGGCCTGTGTGGAGAGCTGTTCCTGGGTGCCTATGGTTGATTCACCATTCTAACTTTTGAAAGTGTCACAGGAAGTAGGGGCAGCCTCTATCTCATGGGACCCTTGGAAGCAACTGTTAGGACAAAGTGATTGGCAAGGCAGTGTCCTCATTCACTACCTGAAGTAAGTGATCTCACCTCTCTTCCTTGGTGATGGAACTCTCTGAACTTGGGATGGAGAAGCCAGGCAACCAGAGCCAGTCCCAGTCCCAGTCCCAGTGAGGTCACTTGTTTGGATTTACCAAGGACAGAGTCATTGTTTCCTGGAATCTACTGATGTGAGGATGGCCAACTGCCAGGAGAGCTTTGTAGAGGGGCCTTTCCTGAGAAAAAGGTACTTGCCCACTTCTGGCTCCTGACAACGTCACAGATTTGGCCAAGGAGACCATATCTGAGACAGGACAGGCCATTTGGGGGAACATAGTATGGCCTACCAGTAAGACGACACTCAGGATAGTCACAGAATTACTTGGGGGAAGGAGGTGTCTTTGTGGGTGTGGGAGTGAGTTTGTGGTTTTTTCTCATGGTCTGCGAATAAGTAGGAAAGGCAGTTTGTTGGGTTTGGAGTGGACTGTGTCTAGTAATTCCTTTGACAATGAGAGTGTTTCTATGTCTGTGTAACTCTCTGTGTCCGTGGTTGTATTCATTAGAAAAGAGAATTCATCTATGGATGTGTCCTGTCTAGTAGAAAGAATTCCAGCATTTATCCTGCCTAATTTATGAATGGACTGTGACTTGCCTTATCAATGGGCAACACGTACTATCTTCCTAAGTTCCTGTTTTCTTTCTGAATCTGGCCACTCTCCAGCTCATGGTTTTTTGTCCAATTTATGTACCACCTCCAACCTCTGTGACATGGCCATGTATTCTATAGCTGAAAGGAATGGGAGCATCTCAGAAAACTCAGATATCAGTGTGACAAGGAAAGTCTCAGTGGAGAAAACCTGCTTTGGGCCATTTGCATCCCTATTCCTCTGTTGCCCTGAATGTCAGGAAGGTTTTTGCCTCAGGCCACCCCTTTGTGAATCCTGAAGAAAACAGTTTTCAAATGGAAATGAATGGGCATCACCTGTGGCTGTTTGCTAAAATGCTTTGAGAGATATGTGTGTGAATCAGCCTCTTGGCCGTGTGTGAGGCTGTGTCTTAGATATTCAGTGCCTAATGGATCTTAAGAAATATCCCATGTGTGCATCCAAAACCAAAATGTATAAAAAATCAGTCATTGTAGATGAAGTTTATTGCCTTTCTCTGTTAGGTTCCTGACCTCCATCAAGTGAATTTGGGGATCCTTTGAATTAATCGAGTTCTTCAAAGCCCTGCAGAGGCTAGCCCATAGGTGCTTCGGTTTTCTAATAAATCCAAATCACATAAAGAATCTATACCTGACAGTCAGTAGGCCTCAAATTGGAGAAGCAGAACAGTATTAGTGGCAGGCCTATTAAATCACTCCTTGTTTACAGGAAGGGTGTCCAGGTCACACTGACTTTAGGCAAATGAGGGCAAGGGAGATTATTTCAGACTCTGTCTTGTGCTTTACCCCTCATGGAAACCTCCAGCCAGAGGTAATGATGAGTGTCTATATGGAAGAAGATGAGGGCAATGTGGGAGTGTTTTGGATTTAATTGTGGTCATTTATTTGGCTGTTGAAAGAGAAGACTGGGTCCACCTGGGCTTTAACTCGGGTTTGATTCACCTTAGAGACTGAGTTCTGGAACTGACCCCAGAGAAGTATTGACATGAATTGTGTTGGGATTTTAGGATGCCACACAATAGAGTTGCCCTTGGAAACTGAGATCTAGGCCCAGGGTGGCTTTCCACAAAGCACTGAAAATGTCAGCCAGGATATTACCTGATTTTATTCTGAAAGACTTGGCAGGCATATTTGAGAGTCAAAACACTCATGGACCTCACATTGTAGACCTCAAAGGGCCTGGCCTCATGTGACCTTTAGGCCACTCTTTGGGAAGCCTTGCCTGTGAGAGTTCTCCAGATCTTTCATTGAAATGAGCTTCCACAACATTTAATCGTTCATGAATGACTTGAAACCCACTGTGGCTCCAAATTCATCTTTGAAAAATGGCTAGATAAATACCATGAAATTTTTAAAATTTCCATGACCAGGTGGCACTGGAGAACAGTTAGATCTCCTGATGCTCATCATGAGTGTACCAGACTGGGGCTTGATTTACTGGGTTTCATGAAAATGGCATAGAACAGAGATGCCAGTAAGTTGGAACCTTCTGAGTAGTGCGCCTTGAGAAGTTGTGGGCAGGTGTGTGACAAAACATCTGTGGTGGGGCCATGTGGATCTGCCATTGGCTTCCAAATAGCATGTGTTTGACTTGCACCAGCCAGCAGACCTATTTATGTAAAGGCACCTTGTTATATAGAGAGGTTTCAGGGCAATGTTCAGAATTAGGTTGCAATGGAAAAGGGGGCAATGTAGCAAGCAATGAGTGATAGAAGCCTGGATGGTGCATTCTCCTGCAGACTCTAACCCACCACAAGTGACATAACTCCCTGCAGCACGGTGTACCAGTTGAACTCCTTGTATTTTGTGAAGCAAATATCAAACTCACTGTGCAGCAGCAAGAAACACCACGAAAAGTGGAGGATGACCAAATGGCTTCACAGCAACACGGGGAGACACTAAGCCCCCAGGGGCCACAGTTTACCTACAAAGAGAGAATTCAGCACTGCTGCCTCATGTTCATTGGAAAATAAGAAAACATGTCGTCCAGGTCACATAGATGCAGACCCATCTTTGATGGTCTCACTAGAAAGAAAGCTAAAACTTCTGACAACAACTTATATTTCAAGTGCCCAATCTCACATGCATTTTCTCAAACAGTCTTTAGGCCAGAAGAGCTCCATGTTGGTGTTGTGTTTACCATGCCCCTTGCTTTTGGAAACTCCTCTACCATCTCGAAGTTTGTGAACTCATGAGCATTTTCCATTCCAGACATGTATTCACAAATTTTCTAACTCTTCTCCTCTAATTGTGTCTTACTTGGAGCGAAGGTAATGTCAAGACATTCTTCTGGATCAGAGTGGGAAGTTTTGGGTTGCACATATTTGCACACACATTGGATACAATTTCCAATTTTCCATTCAAAATACAGAATCCCTGACACTATCCCATACCCTACTAGACTCTGGCTACTAATCCTAATATGATGGAGAAAAATAACACAAACAGAATATAAATACAAGCAGTTCAAAAGAGGCATGATGTATATTTGGACTTGCCTTTTGCATGATAAAGTTTATGTGTTATTAATCTAGTCAATTTTTAATTAAATAGTTCTCCATGTGTTTTTAAAGTTTAAAATATGTGTATTACTGTCTCCCTTTCTCTGTAGCCTATTCAACATATGTATTTTTATATGCACATACCGAAAGCTACCTGGTATCACACCTACATTTTTGTGAGGTGGCTTCCTCAGCAAATACAAATTGTGAGAAGAGATCACTCCTCCTAAACACTTTTGGAACTGAATATTCAACCTATGGGTGAGCTTCCTAGTTGAACAAAATTATACATATATCCATATTCTGTAAAATATATATTTTTGCATTTGTGGATGATATATATTTCATGATGAATTTTGATTGGCATATGTATTACTATATTTTAAAGTCTGTGTGTGTGTTTTGTGTGTGTGTGTGTGTGTATATATATATATATATATATATATATATATATATATATATATTCTCCAGATTTTTCAAAATATGAAACATATGTGTCTTATTTAGAGTCCCAAAATTCATTCATGTTCATGTATATGGATTTATAATAAAATTTTCACAAGATTATTCTCAGAAATGTTCATCCACCTGAAATACACATTTGTTTCCTAGTACTGAAAACTAACTACAGTGATTGGTGCCTTCAAATCCTAATACTTCTACAGTAACTGAAACATTTTAACTTCAATGCATGTAGAATTCTATTGGACATGATGTGTATTTTGACGTTCATTTTTATTCCACACTGGTACATTACTCTTTCTTAAGTTTATGGACATCATAGGTCATATATTTCATCCACAATTTCGCAAATTTATAGGCATTTGTTTCACTTTCAATCGCTTCCTGCTTCAGAACACATGTATTCCTCCAGGTTTCTTGACTGGTCTTTTCATGAGACTTCTTTCCAAACAAATTATTTTCAATTGCCATAATCAATTGGAAGCAAAACTCACACACTTTTCATGATAAACCAAAATCCTCATATTTCCAATAGATGTATAATGGGTTGGAATGAATGATTGTATATTAATATAAGATTTCTTATATATTTTCACATTTATTTCAAGTTGAAACCAGTTTTATTATTTATTCACAGTATGGTCTATTCATGCATTTCCTCTGTATTCATAGACACAGGGTGCACCTTTTTGTAGCCCCAATACAAATTTATACGTCTTCAAAATATTGCTTCCAGAAATGGTGGAAGAAATACTCATGTCACCTGATCTACATATACATTTCATCACAGTAATATTCTGGACACAAAATTCAAAGGTCACACTTATGATTCTACCAAATCCTAAATAGAAAGTGAACATGGATTACTAAAAACATCTATGTCCAGGGTGCCTTATGCTCTCAAATGTCAATCCTATTGGTGACTACATATTTGTTTCTTCCTAAGATTATATGTTCAACCTCAAACCTGTTGAAAATATCTGATCCTATCACTCACTTTATACTTTGCCTGATTTCCTAATGTCTCTATTGATATCTGCATTCCTACATATTTTCCCCACTTCATCATTATTAGAGACCCTTCACATGTGCTGTTATTGAAATTCACTCTCTAACCGAAACCCTATTGCTAAATAACTTTTGGTCCAAATCCTATACTCATCGTTCTTCTGATACTTATGGACTATCTTCCTGATCCTACTGACTATCTCTGTTTGAGGGGATGTTCTCTTCTACATTCAATCATCCAAGGTACAAGTTCCTATGCCATTGTATATCAATTTATCTGAGATATCTGTGCAGAACGTAATTCAAGCTAAGTAATCCAATCAAGAACCCAATGACTTTCTGGACTTCAAATCTTACCTGGATTTCTGTTTTCATACTTATATTTCACCTATATATTCTTGTAAGTATCGCAGTTACCCAATACCATTATACATCCCATAGAATGATTCCTAACCCAAATCGAACTGGTTATTAAGCCTAACCATACACTGTTCCCTCAATCTAACATTACAGAAGAGCTGGAACAGAGTTGGTCTTACAATGCAGGGATGGAGGGGATCTTCCACCTATTTAGAACCTCAAAGGTCCATGCAGAAATTATCCCTGGAAAACATGTAGGCAGGTATGAAGGACCTGAGAGAGCAAAGGTCATTTTCCATGGCAAACAGCCTGGTCAGAATGAAGGGTTGTGTCTGAATCAGCCTCTCTCTTCTTAATGTAGAGAAGATGGACCAAACCAAGCCTGTGTGGAGAGCTGTTCCTGGGTGGCTATGGTTGATATACCATTCTGACTTGTGAAAATGTCACAGGAATTGGGGCAGCATCCATCTCATGGGACCCTTGGAAGCAACTGTTAGGGCAAAGTGGTTGCCAAGGCTGTGAACTCATTCAGTTCCTGAAAAAAGTGACCTCACCTCACTTCCTTTGTAATGGAACTCTCTGAACTTGGGAACCAGGAAGCTAGGCCCCCAGAGCCAGTCCCAGTCCCAGTTGGCACACTTGATTGTATTTACCAAGGACAGAGTCAGTCTTTATTGGTACCAACTGATGTGAGGATGGCCAAATGCCAGAAAAGCTATGAAGACGGGTGTTTCCTGAGAAAGCAGGTAGTTGTTCTGGCAAAGACACCAGATCTGAGAAAGTACAGGCCATTTCGGGGGAACATAGTATGGCCCACCAGTCAGAGGAAACTTCGGATAATCAAAGACCTACTTCTGGGAAGGAGGTGCTTTGTGGGTGTGGGTGTGAGTTTGTGGTTTTGTCTCATGTTCTGAGAATAGGTAGGAATGGTGGATTGTTTGTTTTTGAGTGGATTGTTTCTAGAAAGTCATTTGACACGGTGAGAGGTTCTAAAAGTGTATCCCACTGTGTCTGTGGTTGTTGACATTTGAAAAGAGAATGCATCAATGGAAGTGTCCTGTCTAGTAGAAAGCTTCCCAGCATTCATCCTGCGCAATTGATGAATGGACTGCAGCTTGCCTTATGAATGGACAACACCTACTATCTTCCTAAGCTCCAGTTTTCTTCCTGAATTCTGGCCACACTCCGGAATAGTCTCATGGTTTGGTGTCCAAGATATGTACCACCTCCATGCTTTGTTAAATGGCCATGTACTGGATAGCTGAAGGCAATGGGAGCATGTCAGAAAACTCAGATATCAGTGTGACCAGTAAAGTCTCAGTGGAGAAACCCTGCTTTGGTCCTTTTGCTAACCTATTGTTCTGTTGCCCTGAATGTCAGGAATTTTTTTTGCCTCAGGCAACCCCTTTGTAAAGCCTGAAGAAAACAGTTTTCAAATGAAAATGAATGGGCATCACCTGTGGCTCTTTGCTTAATTGCTTAAAAAGGGATGTGTCTGAATCAGCCCCTTGGCCCTATGTGAGGCTGAGGCTTAGATTCTTGGCACCTGATGGATCTACAGAAAGATCCCATCTCTGAATCCAAAACCAAAATGGCCAAAAGAGCAGTCAATGTGGATGAAGTCTCTTGCCTTCCTCTGTAAGTCCTGACCTCTATCAAGTGAGAATAGATATCATTTGGGTCAAATGAATTCTTCAAAGCCCTGCAGAGGCTAAGGCAAAGGTGCTTGGATTTTCTCATGACTCCAATTCACACAAAGAATTTATACTCAACAATCAGTAAGAGTCAAAATAGAGAAGCAGAGCAGTATTAAGGGCAGGCCTATTTGATCACTCCTGGTTCACAGGAAGGGTGTCCAGGCCACCATGACTTTAGGCAATTGAGGGTTAAGTGAGCTTATTTTGGACACTGTCTTGGGCTTCACCCCTGATGGAAACCTGTAGCAAGAGGTTATGATGAGTGTCTCTATGGCAGAAGATGAGGGTCATGTGGGAGTGTTTTGGTTTCAAGTGCGGTCATTTGTGTGGCAGTGGAATAGGCCACTAATGAGATTCGCCCTTGTAGACTGAGATCTAGCCCACTCCTTGGGAAAAATTGCATGTGAGAGTTATCCAGAGCTTTTATTGAAATGAGCTTCCTCACCATTTAATGGTTCCTGAATGAATTGAAACCCACAGTGCTTCCAACTTCATCCTTGAAAAGTGGCTACATAAATACCATGAAATTTTTGCCATTCCAATGACCAGGTGGCACTGGAGAACCTTTGATGTCCTTTTGCTCATCATGAGTGTACCAGACAGTGCCTTGATTGTCTGGGTTTCATGAAAATGGTGGAAAACAGAAATGCCAGTAACTTGTAGCCTACTGAATAGTGGGCCTAGAGCGGTGGTGTGCAGTTGTGTGATAAAACATTTCTTGTGGGGCCATGTGGATCTGCCATTGCTTCCAAAGGGCTTGAGACTGACATGGTGCATCCAGCAGAGCCTTATATGTCTGAAACCTCTCCATGTAAAGGCATCTTTTTATATGGAGATTTTCAGGGCAATGTTCAGAATCAGGTTGCTATGGTCAAGGGGGCAATCTATGTGGGATAGAATCCTGGTTGGTGAATTCTCCCGCAGACCCTGACCCACCACACATGACAGAACTTTCTCCAGCACTGGGTCTCAGTTGAACTCCTTTTATTTAGTGAAACAAATACCAAACTCCCAGTGCAGCGGCATGAAACACCATGAAAAGTGGAGGATGACCAAATGGCTTCACAGTCCACACGGGGAGACACTTAGCCTTAAGTGGCCACAGTTTACCTACAAAGAGTTAATTCAGCACTGCCGCCTCATGTCTTTTGGAAAATAAGAAACCGTGTCCTCCAGGTTACATAGATGCTGACACAGCTTTGATGCTTTCACTAGAAATGAAGCTAAAGCTCCTGACAAAAACATATATTTCAAGGATCTTCTAGCTTTCAGAGTCTGTGTTGAAATATCAGCTGTTATCCTGATTGGTTTACCCCTAAATGTAATCTGCTTCCTTTCTCTTGTAGCTTTTAATATTCTCTCTTTATTCTGTACGTTGGGTATCTTCATTATAATGTGTCTAGGTGTGGATCTCATGATTTTGCACATTCGGCGTCCTGTTGGCTTCTAGGACTTGGGAGTCTGTCTCATTCTTCAAGTCTGGGAAGTTTTCTCGTATTATTTCATTGATTACATTGCTCATTCTTATGGTTTGGACCTTTATACCTTCCTGTATCCCAACGACTCTTAAGTTTGGTCTCTTTATGTTATCCCATATTTCTCGGATGTTCTGTTCATGGTTTCTTAACAGTCTTGCTGAGGTGTCTATGTTCTTTTCAAGTTGAAATACTTTTTCTTCATTGTCTGATGTTCTATCTTCTAAGTGTTCTACTCTGATGGTAGTATTCTCAATTGAGTTTTTAAGTTGGTTTATTGCTTCCTGCATTTCTAGGATTTCTGTTTGTTATTTTTTACAACTTCTATCTCCCTGTATAATTGATCTTTTGCTTCTTGGATTTGTTTGTGTATTTCATTGTCGAAGTGATCTTTCATTGTCTGATTTTGCTGTCTAATGTCTTCCTTGAGACTCCAGATCATCTGAAGCATGTATATCCTGAGTACTTTATCTGACATTCCATCTGCTGCAGCTATTACCTCTTCTAAAGTTGTGTTGACCTGCATTGCTTGTGGTCCTTTTTTCTTTGTCTTTTCATACGGCTCGCGTTTCTTTCTGCTTGGTGAAACTGTTGTGATTTTGAAATTTTCCCCTTATATATTTATATTGCTCTTGTATATTTGAAAAGTCTTTCTTGCAGGGGCGGGGGTGGCTGTGCTTCTCCTCCAATTGGGGTGATCTATCTACCACGCTGATGGGCCACTGGGCCTGTTCTCCTGATCGGTTGCAGGTCTGCCTACCTTGGAGGCGTGGGCAGCGGCTCTGCTCTGCCCCTACTCCAATTGGGGTGACGTGACTACCACGCCGGCGGGTGGGTGGGCGTGTTCTGCGGTCGGTCGCAGGTCTGCCTACCTTGTGGGCATGGGCGATAGATCTGCTCTGCCCCTACTCCAAATGTGGTGAAGTGTCTGCCACGCTGGCAGGCCGCTGGGCCTCTTCTGCTGGTGGGGTGCAGATTTGTCTACCTTGAGGGCACGGGTGGTGGCTCTGCTCTGCCGCTACTCCAATTGGGGTGTCATGACTACCAAGCCAGCAGGTTGCTGGGCCTGTTCCGGGCACGGGCAAAGACTCTACTCTGCCCCTACTCCTATTGGGGTGACGTTACTACCATGCCGGTGGGCCACTTGAATTGTACTAGGCGCGGGAGAAGGCTCTGCTCTGCAACTACTCCAATTGAGGTGACGTGACTACCACGCCTGCTGGTCGCTGGGCCTGTTCTGGGCACCTGTGGCGGCTCTGCTCTGCCTCTATTCCAATTGGGGTGAAGTGATTATCATGCAGGTGTGTCGCTGGGCCTGTTCCGGGCAAGGGCAGCGGCTCTGCTCTGCCCCTCTGGCTTGATGACAAAGTGAGAGTGACTCGGGTGTTTGTGACTCACTTTCTTTACCAGGAGACTAACTGTTTCTGTCAGCGCTGGTATCAATGAAGTTATCTCCTCCCCTGCTTTCTGATGACATCAGATTTCTGCCATGTTGGTATCCCATGCAAAAGGCAGCATTTCGTTCCCTTTGCTTGGTGACCAAAGCAATGGGTGAGTCCTGACTGGCCCTCACAAGCCCCGTCTCAATCCTGTTGCCACTGCCAATGAAGGCTCGGTTGATATTTACCTCCACATTATTCAGCAAGACCCGGACTGGGAAGCAGTTTCCATGGGTTCTTTAGCCCTGGTCCAGATCAGTTCAGGGAGGCCAAATTTGGCCGCTCTGGGCTCGGTGTATGTTCTAATAGGAGCAGGCTCCAAGATGCAGTTTCTGCGGGTTCTTTAGCACTGAGACTGAGTAATTTGTCTGCGAGACAAAGGTGAATGGCATCCTGAAATTACCTGTTCTATAGCTGAATGAGCTGCGATCAGTCGAAAACAGGGATGGTGACATCAGCTCTTCAAGATGGTGGACGCTGGCTTCCTCTGTGGTCTGACCGGTATGGAGAACCGAATTGGACCGCATCCATCCCCGTCTCAATCCCAGAATTCAGCAGTGAGCACAGTAATTGCATAGCTGGCAGGAGCCCACAAAATCCGCACCACTGTATATTTGCGATGCTATCTCGTCGTTTCCCAGTGCGCGCCACAGACTCTAGCTGCAGGGCAATTTGCTGAATAAGCAGCATGACCCTCCATGCGGAAAAATCACTCGTGTTTGAGCCCCCATAGCTGATCCTCGTAAGATGGATATATGTCCACTAGGTTTTGGAGCACCCCAATTTTGCTGGAAATTCCTAACAAGATAGGTTTTAGCCATTCTAACTCGTCATTCTCCCGCACAGTGATGCAGTACATGGGGGTAATGCACTCCATTCACCGCCATCATGTGATCCCCCAAAGTTAGTTTTCAGTACTAGGAAAAAATATGTATTTTAGGTGGAGGAATATTTCTGAGAATAATCTTGTGAAAAGTTGATTATAAATCCACATAAATGAATATGAATAAATTTAGGGAGGGTATAAAAAGAAAAATATACTAAATATTTTGAAAAATCTGGAGAGTGAATATATATATATATATATATATATATATATATATATATATATACACACAGACACACACACACACTGACACACAGACATTAAAAAGTAGCATTATGTATGTGAATTGAAATTCACCATGAAATATATATCATCAACAGATCCAAAAATATTCATTTTAATGTACATGGATTTATGTTGTTCAACTAAGAAGCTCACCCATATGTTGAATTTTCAGTTCCAACAGCGTTTAGTAGGAGTGATCTCTTCTCACAATTTGTATCTGCCAAGCCAGCCACCTCACCAAATGTATGACTGATACTAGGTAGAATTCTATATGTGCTTATAAAAATACATGTGATGAATAGGCTACAGAGAAAGGGAGACAGTTATTTACATATTTGTTAACTTTTAAAACACATGGAGAACTATTCAATTAAAATTCACTAGATTTATAACACCTACCATTTATCATACGAAAAGGCAAGTCCAATTATACACCATGCCTCCTGTGAACCTCTTGTATTTGTATTCTGTTTGGGTTATTATTCTCCATCAAATTAGGATAAGAAGTCAAAGTCTAGTAGGGTATGTGTTAGTGTCAGGGATTCAGTATTTCGAATGGAAAATTGGAAAATGTATCCAATGTGTATGCAAATATGTGCTACACAAAAATCTTCCCACTCTCATTCAGAACAATGCCTTGACATTACCTTCACCCTACATAAGACACAATTAGTGGAGAAGATTTAGAAAATCTGTGAATACATATGTGGAATGGAAAATGCTCAGAAGTTCACAAATTTGGAGGTGGTAGAGGAGTTTCCAAAGTAAGGAACAGGGTAAACACTCCAAAAACATGAAGTTCTGCCAGCCTAACATCTGAAGAAACTGCCTCTGAGGTTGGGCAATGAAATATATGCTGTTGTCAGAAGCATTAGCTTCATATGTAGTGAGACCATCAAATCTGGTTCTGCATCTATGTGACCTGGAGGACATGGTTTCTTATTTTCCAATTTACATGAGGCAGCAGTGCTGAATTTTCTATTTGTAGGTACACTGTGGCCACTGGATTCTAGGTGTCTCCCGTGTGGACTGTAAATTCATTTGGTCATCCTCCACTTTCGTGGTGTTTCTTGCTGCTGCACTGGGAGTTTGGTATTTGCTTCATTAAATACAAGGGTTCAACTGGGACACAGTGCTGAAGTGAGTTCTGTCAAGTGTGGTGGGTCGGGTTCTGCAGGAGAATGCACCAACCAGGCTTCTATCCCACATAGCTTGCCCCATTGACCATAGCAACCTGATTCTGAACATTGCCCTGAAACCTCTCCATATAACAATATGCTTTTACATATAAGGTTCTACTGACTGCAAAATGTCAGTCACAATCCATTTGGAAGCCAATAGCAGATCCACATGCCCGCACAACAGATGTTTTATCACACACCTGCCAACCACTGCTCTAGTACAACTTCTCAGCAGGATCCAACTAACTGGAATCTCTGTTCTATACCATTTTCATAAAACCCAGTCAATCAAGGCACTGTCCTGTATACTCATGATAAGCAATATGACATCCAAATGTTCTCCAGTGCTACCCGGTCATGGGAATTTCAAAAATTTCATGGTATTGATCTAGCTAATTTTCAAGGATTAAGTTGGAGGCACTGTGGATTTCAATTCACTCAGAAACCATTAAATGGTGAGGAAGCTCATTTCAATGAAAACTCTGGAGAATTCTTTCAGGCAAGGCTTCCAAAAGTGGCCAAAAGTCAGATTAAGCCAGGCCCATTGAGGTCTACAATGTATGGTCCATGTGTGTTTTGACTCTCAAATATGGCTGCCAAGTCTGTAAGAATAATATCATGTGATATCCTGGATGAGATTCCCTGTGCTCTGTGGAAAGTAAACTTGGGCCTAGATGTCACTTTCCAAGGGCAACTCTCATGCATGGCCATCTAAAATTCCAACACAATTCCTGGCAATAATTCTTTGAGATCAGTAAAAGAACTCAGTCTCTAAGGGGAATCACACCAGAGTGCAACCCTAGGTTGACCCAGTGATCTCTTCCAACCGCCAGACAAATGTCCACAATTAAAACCAAAACACTCTCACATGGCCCTCATCTTCTTCCATATAGACACTCATCATATCCTCTGGCTGGAGGTTTCCATAAGGGGCGCAGCCCACGACAGTGTCCAAAATAAGCTCCCTGCCCCTAATTTGCCTAAAGTCAGGGTGGCCTGGACTCTCTTCCTGTGAACCAGGAGTGATCAAATAGGACTGACTTTAATATTGCTTGGCTTCTCCAACTTGAGGCCTTCTAGCTTTGGGGTTTAGATTCTTTAAGTGAATTGGAGTCATGAAAATCAAGCACCTATGGCCTAGCCTCTGCAGGGCTTTGAAGAACTCATTTGACCCAAAGGATCCCTATTCTCACTTGATGAATATCAGGAACGTACCAAAGGAAGGCAAGAGAGTTCATCAACAATATCTGATCTTTTTGCCATTTTGGTTTTGGATGCACGCATGGGATCTATCTTTAGATCCATCAGGTGCTGAGAATCTAAGCCACAGACTCACACATGGCCAACAGGCTGATTCAGACATATCCCAATCCTAAGCAATTAAGCAAAGAGCCACAGGTGATGTCCATTCATTTCCATTTGAAAACTGTTTTCTTCAGGGTTCACAAAGTGGTGGCTTGAGGCAAAAAACTTCCTGACATTCAACAGAACAATAGGTAAGCAAAAGGACCAAAGCAGGCTTTCTCCACTGAGACTTTCCTGGTCAACAGATATCTGAGATTTCTGAGATGCTAGCCATTTCCTTCAGCTATCAAGTACATAGCCATGTCACAGATCTTGGAGGTGGTACAAATCTTGGACACAAAACCATGATACTACTCTGGAGAGTGGCCAGAATTGAGAGAGAAAACAGGAAATTAGGAAGCTTGTAGGTGTTGACCATCCATAAGGCAAGCCAGAGTCCACTCATGAATTGGGCAGGATGAATGCTGTGAAGCTTTCTAGTAGACAGGACACATCCATTGATGCATTGTCTTTTCTAATGTCTACAACAATGGACTCAGTGGGATACACACACATAGAAACACTCGCCTTTTCAAAGGACTTAATAGAAATATTCCACTCCATACCAAACAAACCGCCTTTCCTACCTATTCTCAGAACATGAGACAAAACCACAAACTCACACCCACACCCACAAAGGCACCTCCTTCCCCCTAGTAGGTCTGTGACTCCCCGGAGTGTCCTCTGACTGGTGGGCCATACTATGTTCCCCCGAAATGACCTCTCCTGTCTCAGATCATGTCTGCTTGGCCAACTCTGTGAAGTTCTCAAGAGTCAGCGGTGAGACACTACCTGCTTTCTCAGGAAAAGCCCCTCTTCAGAGGTTTCCTGGCATTTGGCCATCCTCACATCTGTAGGTACCAAGAAAGACTGACTCTGTCCTTGGTAATTCCAAACATGTGAGACCACTGGGACTAGGACAGGGACTGTCTCTGGGTGCCTGGCTTCCTGGATCCCAAGTTCAGAGAGTTCCCTCACCAAGGAAGTGAGGTGAGATCACTTTCTTCAGGATCTGAATGATGTCACTGCCTTGGCAACCACTTTGTCCTAACAGTTGCTTCCAAAAGTACCATGAGGTGGAGGATGCCCCGATTTTCATGTGACACTTTCTCTAGTTAGAATGTTATATCAACCATAAGCACCCGGGAACAGCTTCCACACAGGACTGGTTTGGTCCATGTTCTATACATTAAGAAGAGAGAGACTGATTCAGACACAACCCTTCATCCTGACCAGGATGATGGCCATGGAAGATGACTTTTGCTTTCTGAGGTACTTCATAACTGCCTTCATCTTCACCAGGGATCATTTCTCCATGAACATTTGAGTTTCTCAGCAGGTGAAGATCCCCTAGATTCCTGTAGTTTAATACCCACACTGTTTCTGCTCTCCTGCAAAGTTAGTGTATGGTTAGGGTTAATAATATTTTCGATTTGGGTTAGGAATCATTCTGCAGGATGAATAATGGGATTGGGAACCTGCGATATTTATAAGAATATATAGGTGAAATATATGTATGAAAACGGAAATCTAAGAGAGATTTGAAGCCCAGAAGGGCATTGGGCCCTTGGTATGGATACTTAGTGTTGAATTATGTTCTGTACAATTGTCTCAGTTAAATCGAAATACAATGGCATAGGACCTTGTACCTTGGATGATTGAATGTAGAAGAGAACATCCAGTCAAAAAGGGATAGTCGGTAGGATTAGGAAGATAGTCAGTAGGTTTAGGAAGAAGAGTGAGTATATGATTTGGAATAAAATGCTTCTTTAGCAATAGGGTTTCGTTTAGAGAGTGAATGTAAATGTCAGCACATGTGAAGAGTCAGCCAAAATGATGAACTGGGGAAAATATGTAGGAAAGCATGTGTCGAAAGAGACATTACGAAATCAGGCAAAGTATAAAGTGAGTGATAGGATTAGACATTTTCAACAGGCTTGAGTTTTAATATATAATCATAGGAAAAAACAAATATGTCGTCACGAATGGGAATGACATTTGAGAGCATTAGGCAACCTGGACATGGATGTTATTAGTTATCCACGTTCACTTTCCTTTTAGGCTTTGGTACAATCATAAGTGTGATATTTTATTTTTTTTTGTTCAGAATATTACTGTGATAAAATGTATATGTAGATCAGGTGACATGAGTATTTCTTTCACCATTTCTGGGAGCAATAATTTGAAGATGTATACATTAGTATTAGGGGCACAAAGAGGTGTAACCTGTGTCTATGAATATAGAGATAATGCATGAATAGACCATACTATGAATAAATAACATAACTGATTCCACTTTAAATAATTGATTGAATTGATATGTGAAAATATATAAGAAATCTTATATTGATATATAATCATTCATTCCAACCAGTTATATTTCTAATGGTAATATTAGGATTATGGTTTATGATGAATGGTGTTTGAGTTTTCCTTTATAAGTGATGATGTTAAACGAAAATAATGTGTTTGGAAAGAAGTCTCATGAAAAGACCAGTCAAGAAACATGGAGGAATGCATGTGTTCTGAATCAGGAAGTGATTGATCGTGAAACAAATGCCTATAAATTTTCTAATTTGTGACTGAAATATATATCCTATGATGTGCATAAACTAAAGACATAGTAACGTACAAGTGTTGAATAAAAATGAAAGTCAAAATACACATCATGTCCCCTAGGAATCTACTGGCATTGATTTTAAACTGGCTAAGTAACTGTAGAAATATTAGGGTTTGTATGCACAATTCACTGAATTTAGTTTTCAGTACTAGGAAACAATATGTATTGCAGGTGGATGATTATTTCTGAGAATAATCTTGTGGAAAGTAAATTATAAATCCACAGATATGAATATGAATGAATTTAGGGAGTGTATAATAAGACAAATATATTCCATATTTTGAAAAATCTGGAGAGTGTATATATATATGTATATATATATATATATATATATATATATATATATATATATATATATATATATACACACACACACGCACATGCACAGATATTAAAAAGTAGCAATACAGGAGATCGATTATGAAGGCAGGCATGGAGAAATCAAGTCTCTGATTTCTTCAGCTGCACGGGCATAGGAAGTCGTAAACTGTCTAAATGCTGTTTGCTCAGAATCACTAGGCAATGCTTACCTGTTGTGAATCTGGGGTGCACAGTCTGGGCCCCTCAGAACACACACAGAGCCCGGATTGGCTGCATTCAAGCTTAGATTCGTCTGGTTTTTGTGACTCAACACTAACATTCCTGCTGAAATAACTGGTCGGGCTTTCTAAATTGACAGAGTTAAAAGACAACTGAGCCTTCATAGGCAGTGGCCACAGGATTGAAATGGGGCTTGGGAGAGATAGTCAGGACCCACCCGTTGCATTGGTCACCCAGCAAAGGGAACGAACGGTCACCATTTTAATGGGATACCACCATGGCAGAGAACTGACATTACAGGCGGAGGAGATAACTTCATTGAAACCAACGCGACAAGTGTGTAATCCCATTGCCATCTCTCTGAAAACCACGGGGAAACCTCAAGGGCCCTTCCCAGCTCTGCCGCAATGGCCCCTCCCACCTCTCCCAGGAGCGCGATAGCCAGACCTAGGGAATCAGGATTGGCTCGGGACTCGCGGCGTGGAATTCCCGGCTACCGCTCCCACCAGTGCTGACAATTGAGGTCTCTTACACAACCTACCGGGGGCATGGCTCCCGGAGGACAAGAAAATTCGCTGGGGGTTCTCAGCCAAAGCTCTACAAACTTAGGGTCTGAGGGGGGCAAACAGGGAGAGTGTGCCCAGGCGTCCATTAAAACAGAGCTACCAGGAGCAGAGACCTGGCATATAACCAGTATTGTGGTGAGCGTCAAAGGTGAGCGGGGCCTGGCTTGAGGAAGCACAAGAGAAGGCCCTAGGCACTCAGGAATGGAGACCCGCCCAGTCTGGGAGGAAGAGCTGCTGCACAGTGATTGGTTCCCACTTATTGAGAGGAGAAGCTTGGCCCAGTGCATACAGCTCCACCTACTGGAAGAGAAGTTAATTGAACTCTAGGACTGCATGTATTATTATTATTTTATTTGTATGTTTTTCTTTTTCTTTCATTTTCATTTTTGTTGTTGTTCTTTAACTTTTTTAATGTTTATATTTTTAATTTTTTATTTTATTATTATTATTATTATTATTTTAAATTTTAATTTTCATTTTTTAATTATCATTATTAAAATTTTCTTTCTTTGTTTTCTATTTTTTTCTTTTGTCTTTTCATTTCATTTCAATTTTCTTATACCCCCTTCCTTGAATTCTACCTGCCTACTCTCATTTGCTTTAGTGACTTCTTCCCTTCCCTTCTAATATCTTTCCTTCCAAGCATCAAATAAATTTATAAGAGTAAGCAGTAACTCAGTAGTCAAACAGAACAAGACGTAACATGAGCAGCATAAAAAAGCAAGGAAGAAAAAAAGTACAAACAATGAAGGACACCCTAAATATTCAAGAGCATCTAGAGTCATCAGAAAAATGGTCATATAAAGAACTCAAGGAATACCTTAGACAGATGGAATGGAACCTTAAAGAGGATACGAGACAACAAAAACAAACAGTGAAAGAACGCATTGAAAATGAATTACATAAACAGATAAAATAAGAATTAAAGCATTCTTATCAGGAGATAGAGATTATTAGAAAAATCAAACAATAATTCTAGAAATGAAGGAAATGATAAACCAAATTAAAAACTCAATTGAGAGTATCACTAACAGAGTGGAGCAAGTAGAAGACAGAATGTCAGATAATGAAGACAAAATATATCATCTTGAAAAAACTCTAGCCAAGAAAGAAATGCTGTAAAAAATTATGAGAAAACATCCAAGAGATATGGGATAACATAAAAAAAAAACAAACTTATGAGCCATCCGGAAAGAGGAAGGTACAGAGATTCAAACCAAGGGAATGAGTAACCTGCTGAATGAAACAATTAGAGAAAACTTTCCAGAAATAAAAATGGAAACAGATAAACAAATTGTAGATGCTTACAGGACACTGAGCACACAAAATCACAGTAGACCAATGCCAAGACACATTGTTATGAAGATATCCAATATACAAAACAAAGAGAAAATATTAAAACCTACCAGAGAAAGGAGGCAGATTACAATCAGGGGTAAACCAAAAAGGTTAACAATGGATTTTTTTTTATCACAGATGCTGGAAGTGAGAAGATCCTGGAACAACGTACTTCAAACACTGAAAGACAATGGATGCCAACCAAGAATTATGTATCCAGCAAAATTAAGCTTAATGTAAGACAACGAAATAAAAATATTTCATAATAAACAAAAGCTAAAAGAATTTGCAGCCAGAAAACCAGCATTGGAAAGCATCTTGAGCAAAACACTACACGAGGAAGAAATGAAAATCAACAACGAAAACCATCAGTGGGAAGTGCCTCAGTAATGACAGAGGGCGGGGAAAAGCTAATCATGGAGAAACAAACTAATTTAAAAAAAAGATATAAGCAAACATGGGTGGCAGTACAAACCATATATCAATAGTAACTCTAAACGTAAATGGCTTAAACTCTCCAATAAAGTGACATAGGCTTGTAACTTGAATTAAAAAAAAACAAATCCAACAATATGTTGCCTCCAGGGGACACATCTGAATGGAAAAGACATACACAAGCTGAAGGTGAAAGATTGGGAAAATTTATACCATGCACACAGTCCTCGTAAGCAAGCAGGGGTGGCCATCCTCCTATCCAATAAAATCGACCTCAAGACTAATTTAATCAAAAGGGATAAGGAAGGACATTATATACTGTTAAAAGAAACCATTCACCGACAAGACATAACAATTATCAATATTCACGCAGAAAATAATGGTGCTGCGACGTTCATAAAACAAATTCTCCCCAAGTTCAAGAATCAAATAGACCACAATACAATAATTATGGGTGACTTCCACTCACCTCTCTCACCATTGGACAGATCCTCCAAACAAAAGTTGAATAAAGAAACTATAGAACTCAATATCACAATCAATACCCTAGACTTAACTGACATATATAGAATATATCAACCATCATCAAGTGGATATACTTTTTTTCTCAGCAGCACATGAATCCTTCTCAAAAATAGACCATATGTTATGCCGTAGGGCAACCCTCAGTAAATATAAAGGGGTGGAGATAATACCATAAATTTTTTGTGATCATAATGGAATGAAACTGGAAACCAATGATAAAAGAAAAAAGAAAAAATCATACATCACATGCAAAATGAACAATATGTTACTGAATGATCAATGGGTTACAGAAGACATAAAGGAGGAAATCAAAAAATTCTCAGAGATAAATGAAAATACAGACACAACATATCAGATTCTATGGGACACAATGAAAGAAGTTTTAAGAGGTAAATTCATCGCCTGGAGGTCATTCCTCAAAAAAAGAAAAAAAAAACAAATAAATGAGCTCACACTTTATCTCAAAGCCCTAGAAAAGGAAGAGCAAAACAACAGCAAATGTAGCAGAAGGCAAGAAATAATTAAAATCATAGCGAAATTGAAACAAAAGAAACTATTGAAAAAATTAACAAAACTAAAAGTTGGTTCTTCGAAAAGAAAAATAAGATCGACAGACCCTTAGCCATGCTAACGAAGAGAAGAAGAGAGAGAACTCAAATTACTAACATACGGGATGAAAAAGGCAATATCACAACAGATGCAACATAAATATAGAAGAAAATTAGAAATTATTTGGAAACCTGTATTCCAATAAAATAGAAAATAGTGAAGACATCGATAAACATCTTAAGTCATATGATTTGCCCAGACTGAGTCATAAGGGAACACACAATTTAAACACACCAATATCAATGGATGAAGTAGAAGAAGCAATCAAAAGACTACTAACCAAGAAAAGCCGAGGACCGGATGGGTATACAGCAGAGTTTTACAAAGCCTTTAAAGAAGAATTAATACAAATACTTTTCAAGTTATTCAGGAAATAGAAAAACTGGGAGCTCTGCCAAATTCATTCTATGAGTCCAACATCACCCTGATTCTGAAACCAGACAAAGACACCTCAAAGAAAGAAAACTACAGACCAATATCTCTGATGAACCTAGATGCAAAAATCCTAATTAAAATTCTGGCGAATTGGATACAAAGGCACATCAATAAAATTGTGCACCATGATCAACTAGGATTCATCCCTGGGATGCAAGGCTTGTTCAATATATGGAAATCAATAAGTGTTATTCACAACATCATTGGACTTAAAGATAAGAACCATATGATCATTTCGATAGACGCAGAAAAACCATTCAACAAAGTAGAGCATTCCTTTGTGTTCAAAACATTTTAAAAACTAGGGATAACAGGAACTTACCTCGACATTGTAAAAGCTATCTATGTTAAGCCTCAGGCTAGCATCATTCTGAAAGGAGAAAAATTGAAGGCATTCTCTTTAAAATCTGGAACAAGACAGGGATGTCCTCTATCACCACTTCTATTCAATATAGTTCTTGAAAAACTGGCCATAGCAATTAGAGAGATGAAAGACATTAAAGGCATAAAAATAGGAAAAGAAGAACGTAAATTATCATTATTTGCAAATGACATAATTCTATACATAGAAGACCCAAAAGGGTCTACAGAAAAAACTACTAGAACTAATAAATGAATGCAGCAATGTGGCAGGATATAAAATCAACATGCATAAATCAAAGGCATTTCTGTATATTAGCGACAAAACTTCTGAAACAAAAATGAGTCAAAACACTGCATTCCCAATTTCCTCAAAATAATTAAATACTTGGGAATCAACCTAACAAAAGAGGTGAAAGATTTATATAATGCAAAATACAGAACCCTAAAAAGAGAAATAGAATAAGATCTTAGAAGATGGAAAAATATACCCCGTTCATGGATAGGCAGAACTAACATCATCAATATGGCGATATTACCAAAAGTTCTCTATAGGTTTAATGCAATGCCAATCAAAATACCAAAGGAATTTTTTGTAGAAATAGATAAAGCAATCATGAAATTCAAATGGAAAAATAAAAGACCCAGAATAGCAAAAGCAATTCTAAGCAGGAAGTGTGAATCAGGCAGTATAGCGATACCAGATTTCAAACTATATTACAGATCAATCATAATAAAAACAGCATGGTACTGGTACCAAAACAGGCGGGTGGACCAATGGTACAGAATGGAGGACACAGAGACTAATCTAAAAAGCTACAACTATCTTATATTTGATAAAGGAGCTAATGGCCTGCAATGGAGGAAGGATAGCATCTCCATCAAATGGTGCTGGGTAAACTGGAAATCCATATGCAACAAAATGAAACTGAATCCCCTCCTCTCGCCATGCACAAAAGTTTACTCAAAGTGGATCAAGGAGCTAGATTCAAATCAGAGTCTCTGCGTCTGATAGAAGAAAAAGTTGGCTCCGATCTACATATTGTGTGGCAGGCTCCAAATTCCTTAATAGGACACCCATAGAACAAGAGTTAATAACAAGAATCAACAAATGGGACTTACTTAAACTGAATTTTTTTTTCTCAGAAAGAGAAACAATAAGAGAGGTAAATATGGAGCCTACATCATGGGAACAAATTTTTAGTCCTCACCCTTCACATGGAGCCCTAATATTTAGAGTATACAAAGTATACAAAGAAGTCAGAAAATTAGACAATAAGATAACCAATAACCCAATGGGCCAAGGACCTGAACAGAAACTTCTCGGAGGAGGACATAGAATCAATTAACAAGTACATGAAAAAATGCTCTCCGATTCTAGCAGTAAGAGAAATGCAAATAAAAACCACCCTAAAATACCATCTCAATCCAGTGAGATTGGCAGCCATAATGAAGTCAAACAACAAGTGCTGGCGAGGATGTGGGGAAAAGGGTACTCTTGTACATTGCTGGTGGGACTGAAATTGATGCAGCCAATTTGGAAAGCAGTATGGAGACTCCTGTGAAAGCTTGGAATGGAAGCACCATTTGACCCAGCTATTGCCCTTCTTGGACTATTCCCTGAAGACCTTAAAAGAGCATACTACAGGAATACTGCCACATCGATTTTCATAGCAGCACAATTCACAAATGACACACTGTGGAACCAACCCAGATGCCCTTCAATAGATGAATGGATAAAAAAAAAATATGACTTTTATATACTATGGAGGATTACGCAGCACTAAAATATGACAAAATCATGGAATTTGCAGGGAAATGCATGGCACTAGAGCAGATTATGCTTAGTGAAGCTAGCCAATCCCTAAAAAACAAATACCAAATGTCTTCTTTGATATAATGAGAGCAACTAAGAACAGAGCAGGGAGGAAGAGCATGAAGAAAAGATTAACATTAAGCAGAAACATGAGGTGGGAGGGAAAGGGAGAGAAGAGGGAAATCGCATGGTAATGGAGAGAGACACTTATTGTTACACAAAATTACATATAAGAGGTTGTGGGAAAATAAACAAGGAGAGAAATAAATTACAGTAGGTATGGTAGAGAGAAAAGATGGGAAGAGAAGGGAGGGGGGATAGTAGAGTATAGGAAAGGTAGCAGAATACAACAGTAACTAATAGGGCATTATGTTAAAATATGGATGTGTAACTGATGTGATTCTGCAATCTGTATTTGGAGTAAAAATGGGAGTTCATAACCCATTTGAATATAATGTATGAAATATGATATGTCAAGAGCTTTGTAATGTTTTGAGCAACCAATAAAAAAAGTAGCAATATATATGCCAATAGAAATTCATCATGAAATATATATAATCCACAGATTGAAAAATATTAATTTTACTGAACATGAAATTATGTATAATGTTATTCAACTAGGAAGCTCACCCATAGGTTGAATTTTCAGTTCCAACAGCGTTAAGAAGTAGTGATCTCTTCTCTCAATTTGCATCTGCCAATTCAGCCACCTCACAAGTGTATACGAGTGATATCAGGTAGGATTGTATATGTGCATATAAAAATACATGTGCTGAATAGGCTACAGAGAAAGGGAGACAGGGATTCATAT
The DNA here is from genome assembly GCF_048772815.1 of Callospermophilus lateralis. Lineage (NCBI taxonomy): Eukaryota > Metazoa > Chordata > Mammalia > Rodentia > Sciuridae > Callospermophilus > Callospermophilus lateralis. The sequence continues at coordinate 422,410 of NW_027513621.1, forward strand.
ATTTGTTAATTTTAAAAACACATGTAGAACTATTTCAACAAAAAATTGACTAGATTTATAACTCCTACAAAATATAATGCAAAAGGCAATTCCAACTATACACCATGCCTCCTATGAACTGCTTGTATTTCTATTCTTTTTGGGTTATTTTTCACCATCATATTAGGATCATTATTCAGAGTCTAGTAGGGTATGGGTTAGTGTCAGGGATTCAGTATTTCAAATGGATTCAATGTGTATGTAAATATGTGCTACACAAAAATCTTCCCACTCACATCCAGAACAATGCCTTGACATTACCTTCACCCAAGTAAGACACAATTATAGTAGAAAAGTGTGAAAATCTATGAATACATATATGGAATGGAATATGCTCGGGAGTTCACAACCTTGGAGGTGGTAGAGGCGTTTCCAAAAGTAAAGGACAGGGTAAACACTCCACAAACAAAGAGCTCTGCTGGCCTAAGACTTCTTGGAATACTGCCTCTGAGGTTGGGCACTTGAAATATATGTTGTTGTCATGAGCTTTGGCTTCCTTTGTAGTGAGACCATCAAAGCTGGGTCTGCATCTATGTGACCTGGAAGACATGATTTCTTATTTTCCAATGAACATGAGGCAGCAGTGCTCAATTTTCTCTTTGTAGGTAAACTGTGTCCACTGGAGGCTAAGTGTCTCCCGGTGGGGAGTGTGAAGACATTTGATCATCCTCCACTTTTCGTGGTGTTTCTTGCTGCTACACTGGGAATTTGGTATTTGCTTCACACAATTTAAGAAGTTCATCTGGGATACAGTGCTGGAGGGTATTCTGTCACGTGGCGTGGGTTAGCGTCTACAGGAGAATGTACCAACCAGGCTTCTATCCCACATAGCTTGTCCCAATAACCATAGCAACCTGATTATGAACATTGCCCTGAAACCTCTCCATATAACAAGATGCCTTTACATACAAGAGAATGGGGGCTGCGCCATATCAGTCACAAGCCATTTGTAAGCCGATAGCCGATCCACATTGCCCCACCTTGATGTTTCATCACACACCTGCCCAACACTGCTCTAGGCCCACTACTCATTATGCTCCAAATTTCTGGCATCTCGTATTCTACACCATTTTCATAAAACCCAGTCAAACAAGGCACTGTCTGGTATACACATGATCAGCAACAGGACATCCAAAGTTTCGGCAGTGCCACCTGGTCATGGGAATTTCAAAAATTTTATGGTATTTATCTAGCAATTTTTCAAGGATGAAGTTAGAGGCACTGTGGGTTTCAATTCATTCAGGAACCGTTAAGTGTTGAGAAAGCTCATTTCAATGAATGCTCTGGAGAACTCTAAAGTCAAGGCTTCTCAAAGAGTTGCCAACAGGTCACATGAAGCCAGGCCAATTGACGTCTACAATGTGAGGTCCATGTGTGTTTTGACTCTCAACTATGGCTACCAAGTCTTTCAGAATAAAATCATGTGATATCCTGGCTGAGATACCCAGGCCTCTGTGGAAAGCCACCCTGGGCCTAGATCTCAGTTTCCAAGAGTGAGTCTCATGCGTGGCCTCCTAAAATCCCAACACAATTTATGGGAATACTTCTCTGAGGTCAGTTCCAGAACTCAGTCTCTAAGGGTAAATAATACCAGAGTTCAAGCCCAGGTGGACCCAGTCATCCCTTCCAACTGCCACAAAAATGACCAAAATTAAAATGAAATCATTCCCACAGGGCCATAATCTTCTCCCTTGTAGACACTCATCATAACTTCTAGCTGGAGGTTTCAATGAGCACAAGGTAGTGTCCAAAATAAGCTCACTTGCCCCTCATTTGCCTAAAAACATGGTGGCCTGAACACTATTCCTGTGAACCAGGAGTGATCAAATATTCCTGCTGTTAAAGTGTTCCACTTCTCCAATTTGAGGCCTACTGGCTGAAGGCTATAAATTCTTGATGTGATTTGGAGTCATGAGAAAACCCAAGCACATATGGGCTAGCCTCTGCAGGGATTTCAAAGACTCATTTGACCCAAATAATCCTTATTCTCACTTGATGGAGGTCAGAAACCTAAAACAAGAAGGCAAAAATATTCATCCACAATGACTTCTCTTTTGGTCATTTTGGTTTTGGAACCACATGGGATCTTTCTTTAGATCCATCAGGTGCTGAGAATCTAAGCCACAACCTCATTCAAGGACAAGAGGCTGATTCAGACACATTCCATTCCAAAGCAATTAAGCAAAGAGCCACAGGTGATGCCCATTCATTTCCATATGAAAACAGTCTTCTTAAGGCTACACAACAGGGTGGCCTGAGGCAAAGACTTTCCTGACATTCAGGGTAATAGAAACAGAAGTATGCAAATGGCCCAAAGAAGGGTTTCTCCACTGAGACTTTACTGGTCACACTGATATCTGAGTTTTCTGAGATGCTCCCATTCCCTTAAGCTATTCAGTACATTGCCATGTCACGGAGCCTTGTGGTGTTACATATCTGGGACTCAAAACCATGAGCCTATTCTGAAGAGTGGCTGGAAAACACGAAGAAAACAGGAACTTAAGAAGATAGTAGATGTTGCCCATCCTTAAGGCAAGCTGCAGTCCATTCATCAATTGGGCAGTAAGAATGCGGGAAGCTTTCAACTAGAGACAACCCATCAATTGATGCATTCTCTTTTCTAATGTCTACAACAACGGATACAGTGGGATACACAGACATAGAAACACTCACCATGTCAAACGACTTACTAGAAATAGTCCACTCCAAACCAAACAAACCACCTTTCCTAGCTATTCTCAGAACATCAGAAAAAACCACAAACTCACACCTACAACGGCAAAGGCAATTCTTTCCCCCAAGTAGGTCTGTGCTTATCTGGAGTGTCTTCTGACTGGTGGGCCATATTATGTTACCCCAAAATGGCCTGTCCTGTTTCAGATCTGGTCTCCTTGGCCAATTCTGTGAAGTTGTCAGGAGCCAGTGGTTCACCACTACCTACTTTCTCAGGAAAGGCCCCTCTTCAGAGCTCTGCTGGAATTTGGCCATCCTCGCATCAGTAGGTACCAAGAAAGACTGACTATGTCTTTGGGAAAAGCAAACAAGTTAGCCCACTGGGACTCGGAGTGAGACTGGCTCTGGGTGCCTGGCTTCCTGGATCCCAGGTTCAGAGAATTCCATCACCAAGGAAGTGAAGTGAGGTCACTTATTTCAGGAACTGAATATGGTCACTGCCTTGGTAACCACTTTGTCCTAACAGTTGCTTCCAAGGTTCCCATGAGATGGAGGCTGCCCCAACATCCTGTGACTCATTCAGAAGTTTGAATGGTATATCAACCATAGGCACCCGGAACAGCTCTCCACACAGGCCTGGATTGGTCCATCTTCTCTACTTTAAGAAGACAGAGGCTGATTCAGACACATCAATTCATCCTGACCAGGTTGTTTGCCATGGAAGATGACTATTGCTCTCTCAGGTCCTACATAGCTGCCTACATCTTCTCCAAGGATCATTTCTCCATGGATCTTTTAGTTTCTCAGCAGGTGGAAGATCATCTACATTCCTATATTGTAAGACCCACTCTGTCCCTGCTCTTCCGTTAGTTGTATTGAAGGAACAGTGTATGGTTAGGGTTAATAATAGGTTCGATTTGGGTTACGAATCATTCTGCGAGATGAATAATGGCATTGGCAACCTGCGATATTTACAAGAGTATATATGTGAAATATAACTATGAAAGCAGAAATCTAGGTAAGATTTGAAGCCCAGAAGGGCATTGGGGACTTGAGTGGGATACTTAGCTTTGAGTTATGTGCTGCACAGATGTCTCAAATAAATCAATATACACTGGCATCGGACCTTGTACTTTGGATGATTGAATGTTGAAGAGAACATCCAGTCAAAACGCGATAGTCGGTAGGATTAGGAAGGTAGTCAGTAGGTTTAGAAAGAAGAGTGAGTATAGGATTTGGACCAAAAGTTCTTTAGCAATAGGGTTTCGGGTAGAGAGTGTATGTAAATGTCAGTACATGTGAAGAGTCAGTCACAATGATGAACTGGGGAAAACATGTAGGAAAGCAGATATCAATAGAGACATTAGGAAATCAAGCAAAGTATAAAGTGTGTGATAGGGTTAGACATTTTCAACAGGTTTGAAGTTGAATATATAATCTTAGGAAGAAACAAATATGTAGTCACCAATAGGATTGATATTTAAGAGCATTAGGCAACCTGGACATGGATGTTTTTAGTAATCCATGCTCACTTTCTATTTAGGCTTTTGTACAATTGTAAGTGGGACCTTTGCTTTTGGTGTCCAGAATATTCCTGTGATAAAATGTGTATGTAGATCAGGTGACATGAGTATTTCTTCCACCATTTCTTGGAGCAATATTTTGAAGACTTATAAATTAGTATGGTCGTACAAAGAGGTGTACCCTGTTTCTATTAATATACACATAATGCATGAATAGACCATACTGTGAATAAATAATATAACTGGATCCACTTTAAATAATGGATTGAATAGATATCTGAAAATATATAAGAAATGTTATTTTGATATACAATCATTCATTCCAACCAGTTATATATCTAATGATCATCTTAGGGTTATGGTTTATCATAAAGGGTTTGTGAGTTTTGTTTCAAAATTGATTATGGAAATCGAAAAAAATGTATTTGGAAAAAAAGTCTCATGAATAGACCAGTCAAGAAACATAGAAAAATTCATGTGTTCTGGAGCAGGAAGTGATTGAAAGTGAAACAAATGCCTATAAATTTGCTATCTAGTGAATCAAATATATATTCTATGATGTACATAAACTGAAGAAAAATTAATGTACCAGTGTGGAATAAAAATTAACGTCAAAATACACATCATGTTCCATAGTAACCTACATGCATTGATGTTAAACTGGGTCAGTTAATGTAGACATATTAGGATTTGTATGCACCTTTCACTGAAGTTAGTTTTCAGTACTAGGAAACAAATATGTATTTCGGGTGGATGAATATTTCTAAGAATAATCTTGTGAAAAGTTGATTATTAATCCACATACATGAACATGAATGAATTTATGGATTGTATATAAGACACATATATTTCATATTTTTAAAAATCTGGTGAGTATACACACACACACACACACACACAAACATAGACATTAATAAGTAGCAATATATATGCCAATCTAAATTCATCATGAAATATATATATCATAAAGATGCAAAAACATTCATTTTACTGATCATGGGTTTATGTATAAAGTTGTTCTACTGGGAAGCTCACCCATAGGTTGAATTTTCAGTTCCAACAGGGTTTAGGAGGAGTGATCACTTCTCACACGTTGTATCTGCTAAGTCATGTAATTCACAAGAATGTATGTGTGATACCATGCAGGATTCTATTTGTGCATATAAAAATACATGTGCTGAATAGGCTCCAGAGAATGGGAGACAGTAATTCACATATTTGTTAACTTTGAAAACACATGGAGAACTATTTCAATTAAAAATTGACTAGATTTATAACACCTACCCTTTATCATGCAAAAGGCAAGTCGAACTCTGAACTGCATGTACTTATGTACTGTTTGGGTTATTTTTCTCCATCATATTAGGATTAGTAGTCAGAGTCTAGTAGAATATGGGTTAGTGTCAGGGATTCAGAATTTCGAATGGAAAATATGAAAATTAATCCAATGTGTATGCAAATATGTGCTACAACAAATCTTCCCACTCTCATCCAGAACCATGCCTTGACATTACCTTCGCCCCAAGTAAGACACAATTAGAGGAGAAGAGTTACAAAATCTGTGATTACATTTCTGGAATGGGAAATGCTCAAGAGTGCACAAACTTGGAGGTGGTATAGGAGTTTCCAAAAATAAGGACAGGGTACACACTCCACAAACACGGAGCTCTGCTTGCCTAAAACTTTTTGAGATACTGCCACTGAGGTTGGGCACTGAAATATAGGTTGTTATCACGAGTTAAGCTTCCTTTGTAGTGAGATCCTCAAAGCTGGGTCTGCATCAATGTGACCAGGAGGACAAAGTTTCTTATTTTACAATGAACACGAGGCAGCAGTGCTGAATTCTCTCTTTGTAGGTAAACTGTGGCCACTGGGGGCTTAGTGTCTCCCCGTGTGGACTGTGAAGCCATATGGTCATCCTCCATTTCGTGGTGTTTCTTCCTGCTGCACTGGGAGTTTGGTATTTGCTTCACGAAATACAAGGAGTTCAACTGGGACAAAGTGCAAGAGGGAGTTCTGTCAGTCACGTGTGGTGGGTCAGGGTCTGCAGGATGATACAAGAACCAGGCTTCTATCCCACATAGATTGACCCCTTGACCATAGCAACCTGATTCTGAACAATGTCCTGAAATCTCTCCATATAACAAGTTGCCTTTACACGGAAGGTTCTGCTGGCTGCGCCATGTCAGTCACAAGCCATTTTGAAGCCAATGGCAGATCCACGTGGCCCCACCACAGATGTTTTATCACATACCTGCCCAACACTGCTCTAGGCCCACTACTCAACAGAGTCCAACTTACTGACATCTCTGTTCTACACCATTTACATGAAACCCAGTAAAACAAGACACTGTCTGGAATATTCATGATGAGCAACAGGTCATCCAACGGTTCTCCAGTGCCACCTGGTGATGGGAATTTCAAAAATTTCATGGTATTTATCTAGCCATTTTTCAAGGATGAAGTTGGAGGGACTGTGAGTTTCAATTCTTTCAGGAACCATTAAATGGTTAGGAAGCTCATTTCAATGAAAGCTCTGGAGAACACTCACAGGTAAGGCTTCACAAAGAGTGGTGAAAAAGATCACATGATGTTTAGCTCATTTAGCTCTACAATGTGAAGTCCATATGAGTTTTGACTCTCAACGATGGGTGCCAAGTCTTTCAGAATAAAATCATGTGGTATCCTGGCTGAGAGGCCCAGAGGTCTGTGAAAAGCCACCCTGGGCCGAGAACTCAGTTTCCAAGGGCGACACTCATGCCTGGCTTCCTAAAATCTCAACACTATTCATGGCAATACCTCTCTGAGTTCAGTTGCAGAACTCAGACTCTAAGGGAATCACACCAGAGTTCAAGCACATGTGGACCAAGTCATCTCTTGTAACCGCCACCCAAATGACCACAATTTAAACCAAAACACTCCAAAGTGGCGGTCATCTTCTTCGATATAGACACACATAATAACCTCTGGCTAGAGTTTTCCATGAGGGGCACAGCTCAAGTCCGTGTCCAAAATAAGCTCTCTTGCACCTAAATTGCCTAATTCAGGGTGGCATGGACACCCTTCTTGTGAACCAGGAGAGATCAAATAGGCCTCCCATTAATACTGCTCCACTTCTTCAATTTGAGGTCAACTGACTGTGGGGTTTGGATTCTTTATGTGAATTGGAGTCTTGAGAAAACCCAAGCAACCATGGGCTAGCCTCTGCAGGGCTTCGAAGATCTCATTTGACCCAAAGGATCCCTATTCTGACTTAGTGGAGTTCAGGAAAGTTACAGAGGAAGGTGAGAGACTTCATCCACAAGGACTGCTCTTTGGCCATTTTGGTTTTGGATGTACACATGGGATCTTTCTTTATATCCATCAGAAGGTGAGAATCTAAGCCACAGCCTCACACAGGGCAAATAGGCTGATTCAGACACATCCTCTCCAAAGCAATTAAGCAAAGAACCACTGGTAATACCCATTCATTTCCATTTGAAAACTGTTTTCTTCAGGCTTCACAAAATGGTGGCCTGAGGAAAAGACCTTCCTGACATTCAGGGCAACAGAAGAATAGGTAAGCAAAAGGCCACAAGCAGGGTTTCTCCACTGAGACTTTACTGGTCACAATGATATCTGAGTTTTCTGAGATGCTCTCCATTCCCTTTAGCTATCTAGTACATGGTCATTTCACAGAGCTTCGTTGTTGTACATATCTTAAACACTAAACCATGAGCCCGTTCTGGAGAGTGGCCAGAATTCAGGAAGAAAACAGGATCTTAGGAAGATAGTAGGTGTTGCCCATCAATAAGGCAAGCTGCAGTCCATTAATAAATTGGGAAGGATGAATGCTGGGAAGCTTTCTACCTGACAGGACATATTCATTGATGCATTCTCTCTTCTAATGTCTACAACCACGGGCGCAGTGGGATACACTGACATAGAAACACTCGCGTTGTCAAACGACTTACTAGAAACCATTCACTCCAAACAAAACAAACCTTCTTTCATACCTATTCTCAGAACATGAGACAAAACCACAAACTCACACCCACATCACAAAGGCACCTCCTTCCCCCATGTAGGTCTGTGACTATCCGGAGAGTCCTCTGACTGGTGGGCCATACTATGTTTCCGGAAATGGCCTGTTCTGTCTCAAATCTGGTCTTCTTGGCCAACTCTGTGAAGTTTTCAGGATCCAGTGGTGAGCCAATGCCTGCTTTCTCAGGAAAGCCCCCTCTTCATTGCTTTTCTTGCATTTGGCCATCCTCACATCAGTAGGTCCCAAGAAAGACTGAGTCTGTCCTTGGTAAAAAAAAATAAGTTTGGCAACTGGAACTGGGACTGGGACTGGCTCTGGGTGCCAGGCTTCCTTTATTCCTAGTTCAGAGAGTTTCATCACCATAGAAGTTAGGTGAGGTCACTTCCTTTAGGAACTGAATGAGGTCACTGCCTTGGCAACAACTTTGTCCTAACAGTTGCTTCTAAGGTTCCCATGAGAAGAAGGCTGCCCTTACTTTCTGTGACACTTTCACAAGTTAGAATGGTATGTCAACCATTGGCATGCAGGAGCAGCTCTCAACACATCCCTGCTTTGGTCCATCTTCTCTACATTAAGAAGAGAGTGGCTGATTCAGACACATCCCTACATCATGAGCAGGTTGTTTGCCCTGGAAGACTTTTGCTCTCTCAGGTCCTTCATAGTTGACTACATCTTCTCCAGGGATCATTTCTTCATGGACCTTTGAGGTTCTCAGCAGGTGGAAGATCCTCTATATTCCTGTATTTTAAGACCAACTCTGTCCCCGCTCTTCTGTAAAATTAGATTGAGAGAACAGTGTATGGTTAGGGTTAATAACAGGTTCAATTTGGGTGAGAAAAGAAACTACATGGTTGAGCAAACAGGGTCCTACAGTTAACAATAATATGAGAATTATTAATGGACCAGCCTGGGTGGATAAAAGCGTAGTTAGCCAGGTGGACTATGTGAACCAAGACTCAAACCTCCCTTTGGGGGCCTCTGTCTTTCTTTGACACTCTTCAAGTCATTTTCTTAATTTACTCATAGATTCTTTTACAACTCCAGTATTGTCAGCATAAAAACATCATTCTTTCCTCAATGCAAGAAAAAAGGCACCCTTCTCTCATGAAGAGGAGGTCCAACACTCGCCTGCTCTGTAAACAACTTCAGAGAGAGAGAGAGATTAAAATTCCTGTAAAGCTGTGGTGTCGGTTTTTAATGTCTTTAAGCTTTGGTCTATTTCTGCTTCTAATTGTGTCTTTGTTGTGTCTCATGGACTAGGGCAGTTGTTCCTGTGCCCACCCCTTCAGCAACTATTATTCCTAATAGGATGGCTAAAGTGAGGGATACAGGTTCCCGGTGGAACCGGGTTGTATGCCCCCCTATTTGATCTTTAAATGAACCTGGGTCCTGATAGAGCACTCTCGAAAACATCTGCATCATTACATAATTAATCGCATCTATTGACCATTTTATGAAAACATAAATAATGTTAAAGTGTATAGAATTATACTGTTGTAGAGACGGACAAGGAAAGGCACCTAAGATAGCACCAAAGACAGGAAAGCAGTTTTATTTGGTTGCATCCGTATTTAGAGGGCATTGCTTCTGTTGTAATCAATTAATCCCCTGAACCCCAAGTTTTGGTAGTTTTAGTATTTGTACCCAACATGTAAGGGAAGGGGCTCAGAAGTTCACAGTCTGCAGAAATTCACACAAATCAGTTTTTGTTTCTGTTTTTTTTTTTCCTCTTTTCTGTGCACGTTAACTTTTCAAGGACACCTTGGAACGGGAGAGCTTTTTTGTCTCTTTTTTTTCCTCCTTGCCAGCTGTCACCATGGAGCCCAGTTGGTAACTTTTTTATCTTAGAAATGTAGCCATCTCTGTGAAGCCCCAGCTCAAGGCCAGAGTCCTTGTTCACATCTTTTGTGAAAAACTGGTAAGGCGATGTCTAGCTTAGGGGTGGCGATTTTTCCAGCCAGTGGCCAAGTAGAACAGGGCAACACGAAGAGTGGACTTTTATCTCCATTGAACTTTTTCAGAGGGACTCTTTTGCTGAAAGACCTAAAGTAAGCCTTGGTGAAGACTTCTGGAGAAGGTCATTTAAGAAATTTCTGTGGACCTGGTACAGAGGGGGATGACAGGGAAGGCGATGCTGAGAGCAGCTCCATGGATCTGAGAATGAGGAAGGAGAGATGCCAAAGAATAATGGGAAAGGGGTTTGGGATTTTCCTAGAACAAAAACTTGAGCAGTACAACAGGTAGAGCAGAGGGGAAGACGGGAATGAGTATTCCAAAAAGCCTGTGAGGTACTTTAAATTCTTAGAAACCTGTTTTCAGTGATGACAAATCAACTTTAAAGGTCATTTTCATTACATCTTGGATAGGGGTCTGAGGGCTCTTCTCAGCTGGTTTGAGCTTTGGCTAAGCTTGCTAGAGGACTTGGTGGGACCTAGTGCAGACACTGACAGGAAAAGAGAGGAGTGAGTGGGTGGAGGGGTACCTCGGTACCTGCTTCCTCAGAAAGGGGGCAATGTTCTGAGATCCAGCGGAGGTTTGTGTTTTTGATCTAGTAATTGGAGGGGAGAAATCAGGTTGCTGAGGTGGGAGTGAAAGCAGAGAGTCTAGAGCAGAAGGCTGAGGGTGAGGAACTATTGGGGAAGCATAGTACAGGATGTGAGCGAAGGAGGGAAAAGGATTCCACATAGGGGAATTTCCCCCTTTTGAGCACTTGCCAAAGTTAAAAACGTCATGCAGAATTTGAGGATCTAGAGAACCCTCTGGGGGCCATAGTTTTTGGTTGTCTAATTGGTAATATGGCCAATGCTGTGTACTGAATTTGATGAGGAATTTGGGTTCCACCAGGCAGCCCCTGTATGCTCACATCCCCATGACTTACACAAGAAGTAAGCTTTTCCCCCACACAGCCGTGGCTGTTTGTTGCTTTGATAGTCTGCCGGGCATACATAGTAATATAGGCTAGCCAACCTGCATCTGGCTCACGTGTCCCTGCATCCATTATGTTTGTTTCAATTATCTATGGTACAGAAGGTATTTAATGGAATTTTAGTGAGATCCTCTTCATCAAGTATATCTCAATAGTAAAGACCTATACTGAGCTGAAAAATGTCTGGGTGGAGAGATAGCCACCAGGTCCCTAAGGGGGCCATTAAGGTCTCTTTAATGGTTCTATTTATTTTTTCTACCTGTCCTGAGTTCTGGGGTATATAAGCATAATGTAACTTCCAATTAATCCACAGGGTCCTGGTTAACACCTGACTTACCTGGGCCATGAATACCAGTCCATTATCAGTCCATTAGGCAGATTGTATCATGGAAAAATATCTTTCAGGATCTTCTTGAAAACCATTTGCGCCTTTTTTTTTTTTTTTTTTTTTTTTTTTTTGTGTGTGTGTGTGTGTGTAAGGCTTTAATCCATCCTGAAAATGTATCTACAAAGACTAGGAGATATTTAAGTCCATACCTTGCTGGCTTAATTTCAGTAATGTCCACTTCCCAGAATTGTCCTGGTCTGGTTCCTCATAGGTGCTTTCCTCTAGGAAACTTGGAATGGTAAGCATTACCCAATTGACGGACCCGAAAGGCTTTTGTTACCCGTTCAGTTATTTCCTTTCGCTGTGAGTTGGTTAGTGGAAAACTCTGTTCTTAATCCTACAGTAATGCCTGCAGTTTCTTTGAACCAAGGTGAGTGAGTTGATGTACATTTTTAACGTAGTGTAGGGCTTGCTGTAATAGCAGGCTGAGCTCAGTGAAGATGAGGCGTTCAGTGTCAGTGTCCTTAGATGTTATCAAAAACTTCCTGGTCTTCAGGGTTCCATTGGAATTGGGCATCTTCCTTTAACAGCGGGTATAAAGGAGCAGCTAAGGATGCAAACCCAGGTATCCATAACCTGCAAAAGCCAGCAGTCCCAAGAAATTCTCTGAGTTGTCTGCTGTAAGATGGGGGTGGTATCTACACAATGGTTTGTTTTCTTGGCTCAGTGAGCCATCGTTTACTGCCCCTAAAGGAATAGCCCAGGAAGATTACTTCATGCTAGCAAATTTGGGCCTTTTTGGCCAAAACTCTATACCCGAGTTGAGCAAGCTCATATAATAGTGCTTGGGTCCCAGACTCACAGTTTTCATTGGTGTTGTCTGCCAGTAGCAGGTCATCCACGTATTTAAGCTGGGTAACTTCAGGGTGCGTAGTTCTGAAGTTGTTGAGATCTCTGTGGAGGGCTTCATCAAAGAGAGTGGGGGAGTTTTTGAACCCCTGTGGGAGTCTAGTCCAAGTTAGTTGACCAGACGTTTTGGTTTCTGGGTCTACCCACCCGAAAGCAAACGGCAACTGACTATCTTTATGCAGAGGCAAGCAAACGAAAGCATCTTTAAGTTCAGAACAGTATATAATTTCCGCTCAGGGTTCAGAGTGCTAAGCAGATTGTATGGATTAGGTACCGTGGGGTGAATGTCCTGCACTCTTTTGTTGATCTCTCTTAGGTCTTTAATGGGGCGATAGTCCCCGGTTCCTGGCTTTTTTTTTTCTAGTAGCAGGGGAGTGTTCCAGGCCGATTGACAGGGCCTTAGGACCCCTAAGGCCAGATATTTCTGAATATGGGGCCTTATCCCACCTTTAGTTTTTTTGCTTAGAGGATATTATTTGACATTGATTGGGGAGACTGAGGTTTTTAACTCCACTGTTATTGGAGGTTGTTTCACGGCCAGGCGTAATCCAGCAGTTTTTGCCCAGGCATCTGGGTAATCTGTTATCCATTTTGGGGGTAGCTTGCCTGTTTGATCAGTCTTGGGGCGTGTGAAGGGTGGATGTTTATCTTCTACTAATATAGTTAAAGCGATGACTATAGGAGTTTTTACTGAAGTATTTAGAAATTTCATTTGGGGGCCTTCATGGTTAAAAGTTATTTTGGCCCGGAGCTTGATGAGCAGATCTCTGCCCATCAATGGGTCCGGGCATTCTGGGATTCCTAGGAAGGAGTGATGGATTTTTCCTTTCCCCAGGTCCATAGTCCTCTTAGTTGTCTAAGCCCGATATTTACTGTCATCAGCCCTTTGAACTAGAGACCTTTTATTTGATAGAGGGCCCAATGGGGCCTTAAGGGCTGAGTATACTGCTCCTGTATTCACTTCAAAGTTTACTGGAGTCTCCTCCACTTCAAAAGTTACCCTGAGCTAGAGGAAGGGATCTGAGCCCCGACTTTCTTAGTCATCCTCCAGAGTCAGAATGGCCAGCTGGCGTGGCTGTCTCTTTATAGGGAACTCTATGGCCCAGTATCCTTTTTCTTTAGAGTAGGCACACTGATCTGAGGCCAGGGGTGGCCTCTGGCATGGGCCCTTCCTGTCACCCTATGTCTTAATTTCTGGCCTCTTTCTTGTTGTGATCAGGACCTTAGTCAATGCCTTAGTCTGTCTTTTGCTTCTATCATCCTCCCTTTGCTCCCTTTCTTTCTCCCTGTTTCTCTCTTATAGTATACTTTCTCGGCTTCTTTGACTAAATCTCTCCTTTAATTTTTTTTTTTTTAATATCCATGGCAGCTTGATCAATTAATGCCATCGTGACAGATGCCTTTTAATCCACTGCCTGAGGATCGAAAGGAGTATATCTCTTATATGCCTCCAGGATTCTCTCTAGAAACATAAAGGGAGATTCATCAGGCCTTTGAATAATTTCTCTTACCATGGCCAAATTAGTTGGTCACCCAGCGGCCCCTTGGAGACCCGCTGTTAGAGCCTGGCAATAATTGAACAGATGCTCCCTATCTTCAAAGGTGTTGGGGTCCCAGTTGGGTGGGTTTAAGGAGAAGCCAGCTTTGATTATGTTGGGAAGTTGTGTTGATGGCCCATCAGGTCTGAGGATATTTTTTTCTACATTCCAGGAGATTTTTCTCTCATTGCTCTGTCATGAAGAGAGTCGCTAGGTGGTGTTGGCAGTCACCGCAAGTAGGCAGGTGTGAAAACGTCGGTGAGTTCTCTGAGTTCTTTTAGCCGGGCCAGCTTCCTCCAGGGAAGGAGGGGCTGTGTGTGCCGCAGGACAGTCATCTGGATGGCGCTGGGCCAGCCTAGCTTCCTCGAATGGTGGAGAGGCTGAGTCAGCAGAAGGGGAATCACTTAGAGGGTGTTGGGGGTTGGGAGACGAGGGCAGATGATAAGGAGGGGGAGGAGAGTCCAGTAGAGTCTTGAGACTCAGGGAGAATAGAGGGTGGAGGAGGAGGAGCAGAGAGTTTGAGAGATAGAATCGTGGGGGAAGGAGTAGGAGCAGGTGCAGGGACAAGGAAAGGCTTGACCCATGGAGGAGGAGATTTGTAGAGGTACTGACAAGTTAAGCTATATGGCTGTTGATCTGGATGTCTATGTGGCCCCTGCTGAAAGACAATATCTCGGACTTTTCAAATAAGTGCGAAGTAGAAAGATCCTTCTAGGAGCCATCCGACTGCAATGGTGGGTCATTCTGAGACACAGAATCTGCCAGGTCTGGCGTTTTACTGAAAAAGAAAAATTCTGAGCCCTTAAGCAGATTTTGGTCAAGTGATCAAGGGTCAGGGACAGAGGCATTGAAATGATCTGTCCCATAATGAAATATACACAGACAGTGAAAGCAACGACACACAACACAGACAAGACAAGACAATAAAGACAGGCAATGGACGTCCAATACTGAGACCAGGACTGACTAATCGGCAAAACCTGAAGGGCTGGCAATACCGAATCAGAAACAAAATATCACTGAGTCGAGGAGACTATTGTTCCTCGATTTCCCGAGTCTATCCCCCAGGGACATGGCCTGTGGCTCTGTAACATGTGTGTCAGCCACCATGAGAGAGAGCTCATGCTCTTTACCAATAGCCGTTTTGCCATACCCTAACCTGAAGCCTGAAACCAGAAAGATGGGCCTTATTTACTCCCAGAGGAGCCCGTTGGGGGTAATTTGTCTGCAGCTGCCGGATCTCGCTAGGGCCACCAGATGTAAAGGTTGGGCGAGCATCTGCGGCAGAGACCACCAAGAGACTGTCTCATGCAACAGCAAAGGGTTTATTGGGAGTCCGGCATGAAGGGCTCAGAGATCACTTGAACAGAGCAGAGAGCCCTGAGAACAGCTTAAGAAATGCTTATATATTTTCCTTGGAGAGGGCAGGGAGAGAAATTTATTGATGGGTAATGGTGAGTGGGCAGTTTGCGTGCAAGTGGTTGACGGAGTACATTCTGCAGTTTGGCAGTTGGAGACAGCACATTCTGGGAACAAGAATAGTAAACAGTTCTCAAGATTTCAACGGTGTTTTGTTAAGCATACATGAAAAACAGGAAGTGACAAGTATCTCTTTTATTAACCTTTCAATATAAGTATGAAAACAGAAATCTAGGTAAGATTTGAAGTCCAGAAGTTCATTTGGCCCTTGATTGGTATACTTAGCATTGAATTGTGTTCTGTACAGATGTCCCAGAAATATGGATATACAATGTCATAGGACCTTGTACCTTCTCGGAGGTCAGTTCCAAAACACAGTCTCTAAGGGGAATCACACCAAAGTGCAAGCCAAGTTGGACCCAGTTATCTCTTCCAACTTCCACACAAATGACCGCAGTTAAAACCAAAACACTCTCACATGACACTCATCTTCTTCCATATAGACACTCATCATAACTTCTGGCAGGAGGATTCCATGAGAGGCGCAGCACAAGACAGTGTCCTAAATAATCTCCCTTTCCCCTCATTTACCAAAAGTCAGGGTGGCCTGAACACCCTTCCTGTGAACCAGGAGTCATCAAATATGCCTGCCATTAACACAGCTCTGTTCTCCAATTTGAGGCCTACTGACTGTCGGTTTAGATTCTTTATTTGAATTGGATTCATAAGAAAACCCAAGAACCTATGGGCTAGCATCTGCATGGCTTTGAATAACTCATTTGACCCATTGGATCCCTATTCTCACTTGAGGGAGGTTAAGAACTTTACGGAGGAATGCGAGAGACTTCATCCACAATGACTGATTTTTGGCCATTTTGATTTGGATCCACAAATGGGATCTTTCTTATGATCCATCAGGTGCTGAGAATCTAAGCTCTAGGCTCACACAGGGCCAAGGGGCTGATTCAGACACATTCCTTTCCAAAGCAATTAAGCAAACAGCCACAGGTGATGCCCATTCATTTCCGTTTGAAAACTGTTTTCTTCAGGAATCTCGAAGGCGTGGCCTGAGGCAAAGACCTTCCTGACATTCAGGGCAACAGAACAATAGGTAATCAAAAGGCCAATAGCAGGGTTTCTCCACTGAGACTATCCTGGTCACACTGGTATCTGAGTTTTCTGAGATTCTTGCCAATTCCTTCAGCTATCCAGTACATGTCCATGTCACAGTGCTTGGAGGTGCAACATATCGTGGACACAAAAGCATGAGTCTATTCTGGAGAGTGGCCAGAATTCAGGAAGAAAACAGGAACTTAGGAAGATAGCCGGTGTTGCCCATTGATAAGGCAAGCCCTAGAGCATTCATTAATTGGGCAGGATGAATGCTGGGAAGCTTTCTAATAGACAGGAAATATCCAATGATGCATTCTCTTTTCTAATGTCTACAACTACGGACACAGTGGGATACACAGACATAGAAACACTCGCCTTGTCCAACAACTTACTAGAAACAGTTCACTCCAAACCAAACAAACCGACTTTCCTACCTATTCTCTGAACATGAGACAAAACCACAAACACACATCCACACCCACAAAGGCACCTCCTTCCCCCAAGTAGGTCTCTCACTCTCCGGAGTGTCCTCTGACTGCTGGGCCATACTGTGTTCCCCCGATATGGCCTGTCCTGTCTCAGATCTGGTCTCCTTGTCCAACTCTGTGAAGTGGTCAGGAGCCAGTTGTGAGCCACTACCTGCTTTTTCAAAAAATGCCCCTCTTCAGAGTTTTCCTGGCATTTGGCCATCCTCACATCAGTAGGTACCAAGAAAGACTGACTCTGTCCTTGCTAAATCGAAGCAAGTGAGACCACTGGGACTGGGACTGGGATTGGCTCTGTGTGCCTGGCTTCCTGGATCCCAAGTTCAGAGAGTTCCATTACCAAGGAAGTGAGGTGAGGTCGCATCCTTCAGGAACTGAATGAGGTCACTGCCTTGGCAACAACTTTGTCCAAACAGTTGCTTCCAAGCGTACCATGAGAAGGAGGCTGACCCTACTTTCTGTGGCACTTTCACAAATTAGAATGGTATATCAACCGTAGGCACCAAGGAACAGCTCTCCACTCAGGCCTGGTTTGGTCCATCTTCTCTATATTTGGAAGAGAGCCTTTAGTCCCGGGAGCATTGCAGTGAACCTCCACACTAAAACTAGTAGCAAGCACCTGATGGAGGAGGCCTCCATAGGTAAGTGGCGCCTTTATAACATCTGATATCCGGTTAAGGGAGATCTCTTCTGATGACAGAGATGTGGCCTGGGGAGGCTCACATATACTCCTGTCCAGGACAGTAACAAGAATCATTCTGTCCTCTGTTCTGTTCTGTAGGAAATTCCTCTGGTAGTGTAGAGAGGTGCCGACGGGCACGCACGCGCTCCTACCCTGGAGCTTTAGCAAGATGTTGCACTGTACTACTGTTTTTCTGTTTAGGCGCCGCGTTTCTGTTTTTCTTTTGTGTGTGTGTGTGTGTGTTTTGTTCTGCCTTCTATTTTTTTTGTTTGTTTGTTTGTTTGCTTTTGTTCATTTTGTTGTGTGATTTTGGTGGTAAAAACTTAAGGATATTGGACGTGAAAATGGGTAAAAAAGAGAGTAAGCCTGACACCCGTTTGAACTGTGTTTTAAGGAACTGCGATGAACTTTACCCCCCTTTGTTAAGCAGGATGATAGAAGCCCCTAGCTGGCTGCCTGGAGCACACCCATTGCAGAGGGCAATGCCTGCTGGGGACCTAAGAACTGAGTATCTCCCAGGTTAACAAGTGAAACTCCTTTAAAACCCCTTGTCCCTCCAGATCAAGAGAGTCACAACATTTGGCAGAGTCCCCTGTGTTTCTCCTTTGTTAGCAAAGCAATTAACCTCCCCTTTTCTTTTTCTCAGAACCCATTCCTCATTATTTAATTGGTATAAATTGGCTTCTAGGTCAGGAACCGAACTTTATGTTACAAATTTGGTACCCCCCCCTCCGCCCCAGAACTTTGTGAGAGCTGTCTACTGAAATGTTAGGAGATGGAGCTTGCTTGGGGTGGAACTGAACCAGAGGAGCTAATCTTGTAAGGAAAAGGAGGGACTGAGGGACCCCCAGCAGCTGCCAAAGCCCTGTTGATTCAGGGAATACCTTCCTTCCTTCCGTGCACTGTAAGGATTATGCCACCTCTGTCTTGTTAAAAAAGATAAAAAGAAAAAGGGGACACTAAATTCAGTAAAGTCACCATATAGACACTTTATTTTACATTTTAGGTTGCCCCTCTGTTAAAACATCTGGCCCCCCCCCGTGGTGCCACTGGTGTAGTAGATTTTTATGGTGCCACTAGTGTAGTAGATTTTTCTCTTATCTGCTCTGGTTTAAAGGATTCTGTCTGACAACCATAGTCTCTACCTCCTTTCTGTCTGTCTTGTGTCTTTGTTTCTGGTCCTTTAAGACATGTGCAATAATGTGTTGATACTATAAATTTTTTCTTGGGAATGATCTTAGCTGAATGTGTGTCTAAATGATGATGTTTTATGATAACAAACTGGTATCTGAATGGGTTTTTGAAGCATTGCACAATCTTGCAGTTAAAAGTCGGGTTTAGGTAATTGTTTAGTTTAAGATTTCAGGTAATTCATGCCAGAGAACTTAAACACTTAGGATGGAAAACTGAAGAACTCTACTTCCAAGTTGGCAAGTAACTTCCCAATCATTCAGTCTTTTTTTTTTTAACCAATTTTGAATTCGGTAGCCAGGGAAAATGTCACTGTGTGTACCAGTGCATTAATTTGGACAAGGATAGTAAACCATAGTATGGTATCTGTTGACAAAATAAGATGTAAAGACATAAAATTTTGTGAATTGTATCTTAAACTTGTATCATAATTTTCAACACCCGAACCTGAAAATTATGGTTAAAATGCCTTAGGCCTGAGGTGTCTGCTCAGAATAGCAGTTTTTTCCTGCTCCTTTCAGACCTCAGCCATGACTTATGTTGAAATGCAAATGAAAGAAGCCTGCAAGCTTAGTAGGTGACTGATTTGATGCCTAACGGAAAAAAAAAGTAAATTGTATGGTATTTACTAATTACTGACCAGTCATTTTTTCTAGGACTCTTATTGTTTTCCTTAGATACTTTATTATTTTTGAGCTCATGATTCTGAGCATACAGACCTAGGTTAATGTTTTTCTGATCAGTTCTATCTTTGACCAACTGTGGACTTTTTGAAACATTGCAATAAAGATTTCATCTGCGAAAAACTACAAGGCCTTTACTATTATTATGTGTGCACAATTTTGTTATGTGTTGTCTGTCTATATATACATATATCCGTATATCATATATATGATACACAAATTAACATATATAAGGAGCGCTCATAAAAAAAAGCGCTCATAAAAACAAATTTAAAAAAGTGGATCCAAAGATCTTTAGTTCACGTGGTTTAAATGTTTCAATTTAAATTGGATAAACAGATAAAAATAAATGTTTTTAAATTTAAGCTTACAAATTTTTCTAGGTGTTCAAAAATCTAATAAAATATTAATATCTACAAAACGTCTAATGTGCCTTGGTTCTAGGACATTTTCTTCAACATAAAAATGGTTTACACTGTTCAATACATTTCTCTAATATTTTGATAAATAAGTAAAGTAAATTTGATATGGGATTACTCATTCGTGAGTACTTTTGTTAGATATCTGATTCATTTACTAAGGTCTGTATAAGTTTTTACTAAACTCTATATAAGATTTTAAAAATCAGTCATGTGTTAATGAGACAAAAATTTTTTGAAACATAAGTTTACCCATAACATTGTGTTTATTAAGTTTAATTTTTTCTAGAGCAAGGTACCATAAAAATTAAACAACTTATTAAATCAGAACTGTTATTTTAGAGCACTGTACTGTCATTTCTTTAAAAGCTAAACGTGGTTAATGTAGAAACATCAATGTAATTGTGATGCTATTAATGTTTTCATATCTTACAGGTATGCAATTCTGTAAGGTAGAAACTTTAAAAGAGCATTATATCAAGCTGGTGTTCTGAAGTTGTATGGTAAAAAAATATATTGGAGATTTATTTACCTGTTATCAATAAGATATGTAAAATTTTATGTTACTTTTTACATTGTAGAAGAATTTAAATGTATTTTTAAGTTAATGAGAGCCTAATCTATCTAAAAGTTGAAAAATTTCAGGGTTTCTTTAATTCATGTTTTAAATGTGATATCATATGGTGTTAGCTAATGTTCATGAGACTGCAAACAATTTATGTAAACTTTGTCAAATGATATTTAAAAATAAAGATCAGCTTTAGAACTAAAAGACTTAAGATTTATAAAGAGCTCTGCCTTACCTGAGATAAGGCTGTGTGTCCCATCTTACTATATGTGAGAATGACTACGAAACCAGTAGGTCAGATAATATTTCTTTAAAGTTATGTTAAAAACATAAAAAATGTCAAGGTTCCTAGGATCTCAAACAGGGGATATAATGTAATACTCAACCAAAAAATTTAGGGTAGCTATTACACGAACTAAGTATTTTTACTTTTGTTAATTTTATTTTGAAATTTTCTTATAAGTGATCTAAAGATTCCCTGTTAGTGTTTTACAAATGTGTTGCTTTAAGAACACAACATGGGTTTATTCAAGATAATAAGTCATCACCTACAATACAGACAGAATAATACAAATCCCAATTAATTAAAAGATAATTATAAAGTTATAGACATTAAAGTCCAGTACTCTTAATATAAGGCTGTTAAAATTTATTTGCTGGATGTTTAAGATTAGGATTTAAAATTAAAGTTAAATGAAAAGGGCCAAGAAAACCAATATTTGGCTCTTACCCTCTGAGTCAATCTGAATCCAGGGAACAGGGGACTTCTCTAAAGAGCTTTGCAACTCTGAGTCACATAACCTCCTGATAAGGGAGATTAATGAGACCACTGGAGAACAGAAAGCCAATCAGTGCATTTGTTACGAAGAGGAGAGTCATCAGAGAAAGGAGATATCCCTGATGCTTCTGAGGGAAGTCAAATGGTCAAGCAAGACCTAGACCCACTTAGCGCAAATGGCACTAGCAGAATTGGAAAATCTGCTCTCGTTTTTCCAGAATTGACTCCCATAAAGCTCAGCTGACTGTTAACAATAGATAGAAACAAAAGTCCGTTTGACTGCTTCATCTTAAACACTTTGGAAAGACAGTTAAGACCAAAATACAGCCATTCCTGGGCATTTTAAATAATAATAATAATAATAATAATAATAATAATAATAATATAATAATAATAATAATAATAATAATAATAATAATAATATTTTAAGGTATGCACTTTATTTTAGCCTCCCAAAATAAGTAAGACTGGAGGCTACAAAGAAGGATTCTCAGACAGGAATGCCTGATACTTATAAAAAGAGACTATCAAGAAGAGCTGCCACAGGCAGAAATTTCTAATTTAAGGCCTGCAGATATCCCTAACCTACACAGGTAGGCTTGGTGTTTGCTAGTACGATTATCCAGCCCTGAGTAACAGAATTAAAGATTTCTCTATTAGACACAGAGGTCATACTAGTAAAAGGATTTTACAAGATCAGATGACATTAAATTGTTAAACTGTATCTTATGGGGAGGGACAACTGTAACACTAAAAGTTAAATATTAATCTGATAGTCCTGATAACTGGGGATATTAAAGACTGGTGAGGGAACTTCTATACAGTGACATGTTCCAGCTGCTGCAACATTTATTCAGTACTCATGGTTTTTGTTTCTCTCATAGAAGAACCCATCCCCAGATGACTTTACAACCTGTTCTTCCCTAACCAGACTTCAATCCAAACTGACTTCTAAAAGGCAACTCATGTCCCCCAACTGACTTATAAAAGGCAACTCATGTCCCTCACGTCGTGCCCACTCACTTCACCCTGTCTCAGGTCAGAAGAAGAAATAAGGATTGACGCCACTCTTCTTACAACAATGGAGAGAAAGATAAATAGACTATCAATATAAGTAATTAATTAAGTCAGGTAAAATCAGGGAGATCGGTTTTGGGTGAGTTCTAAAAATTTGGAGAATCTTACCTGAGGGATTAAAATTTCCTCAGTGCTCTTCCCCTAATCTATTAAAGATTTGAAAGGGACAGAGAAAAGGGGGAAAAGATAGACCCAACCTGCTCTTTTATTAAAATTGGGAGCCATCTTGCCACAAAGCCATGAAAAGATAATTTTGGCTTTACCATAAATTACTGCAAATTCTGAACCTGCTTGAAATGACTGCCCGTGCCTTGAACTCACACATGCCCGGCTCTCTGACCAGATAGCAGCCCTCTCTGAAACTTTAGTGACACATCATAAATATTTGCCTTCTCTGGCCAGACAACATCCCTCTCTGAGGCTCAAATGGTCCTCTGAATTCTGATGTAGGGACAACAAAAAAAATCTAAACTACCATTAGTGTGATGCTTGTCAGAGTTCTGTTATCTGTAACACCCCTTTTGTGTAACTTTCTGGGCTATAAAGCTGGGCTGTAGGAAACCTGGGGTTGCTGTCTTGTTCCGGCTGTTTTGGGAGGGGAGGCAGCATGAAAGGTGGAAATAATAAGATTAATTTAATTTGATTTTAATTAGAGTCAGTGGTCTTTTCTTGTGTCCTGGTCTAACAGTTAACACTCCAAAATCATGGAGCTCTGCCAGCCTAAAGACTTTTTGAGGAACTTCCTCTGAGGTTGGGCACTTGAAATACATGTTGTTGTAAAGAGCTTTAGCTTGCTTTCTAGTGAGACCATCAAAGCTGGGTTTGAATCTATGTGACCTGGAGGACATGGTTTCTTGTATTCTAATGAACATAAGGCAGCAGTGCTGAATTTTCTCTTTGTAGGTAATCTGTGGCCACTGGGTGCTAAGTGTCTCCCCATGTGGACTGTGAAGCCATTTGTTCATCCTCCACTTTTCGTGGTGTTTCTTGCTGCTGCACTGGGAGTTTGGTATTTGCTTCATGAAATACAATGAGTTCAACTGGGACCCAGTTTTGGAGGGAGTTCTGTCACTTGTGGTGGGTCAGGGTCTGCAGGAGAATGCAACAACCAGGTTATATCTCACAGAGCTTGCCCCCTTGTACATAGAAATCTGACTCTGAACTTTGACCTGGAACCTCTCCATGTAACAAGATGCCTTTACATAGAAGGGTCTGCTGGATGCACAATGTCAGTCACAAGCCATTTGGAAGGCAATGTCAAATCCTCATGGCCACACCACAGATGTATTATCACAACCTGCCCACCACTGCAATAGGCCCACTACTCAGCAGGCTCCAACTTACTGTCATCTTTGTTCTACACCATTTTCATGAAACCCGGTCAATCATGGCATTCTCTTGTACACTCATGATCAGCAACAAGACATCCAAAGGTTCTCCAGTGCCACCTGATTATTGGAATTTCAAAAATTTCATTGTATTTATCTAGCCATTTTTCATGGATGAAGTTGGAGACACTGTAGGTTTCAGTTCATTCAATAACCATTAAATGGTGAGGAAGCTCATTTCAATGAAAGATCTGGAGAACTCTCACAGGCAAGTCTTCCCATAGAGTCTTCAAAAGGTCACATGAAGCCAGCCCCATTGAGGTCTTCAATGTGACGTCCATGGGTGTTCTGACTCTCAACTATGGCTGCCAAATCTTTCAGAGTAAAATCATGTGATATCCTAGCTGAGATTCCAAGGCTCTGTGGAAAGCCACCCTGTCCTTGATCTCAGTTTCCAAGGGCGAATCCCATGCGTGGCCTCCTAAAATCTGAACACAGTTTATGGCAATATTTCTCTGAGATCAGTTCCAGAACTCAGACTCTAAGGGGAATCACACCAGAGTTCAAGCCCAGGTAGACCCAGTCATCACTTCCAACCGCCACACAAATGACCACAATTAAAACCAAAGCACTCCCACAAGGCCCTCATCTTCTTCCATATAGACACTCATCATAACCTGTGGCTCGAGATTTCCATGAGGGGATCAGTCCAAGAGAGTGTACAAAATAACCTCCCTTGCCCCTCATTTGCCTAAAGTCAGGGTTGCCTGGACACCCTTCCTGAGAACCAGGAGTGATCAAATAGGCCTGCCATTAATACTGCTCTGCTTCCCGAATTTGAGGCCTACTGACTCTCGGGTATATATTCTTTATGTGAATTGGAATCATGAGAAAACCCAAGCACCTATGGGCTATCTTCTGCAGGGTTTGAAGAACTCATTTGACACAAAGGATCCCTATTTTCAATTGATGGAGGTCAGGAACCTTACAGAGGAAGGCGAGAGACTTCGTCCACAATGACTGCTTTTTTGGCCATTTTGGTTTTGGAAGCACACATGTAATCTTTCTTCAGATCCATCAGGTTCTGAGAATCTATGCAACAGCCTCACACATTGCCACGAGTCTGATGCAGACACATCCCTTTCCAAAGCAATTAAGCAAAGAGCTACAGGTAATGCCCATTAATTTCCATTGAAAACCATTTTTTTCAGGCTTCACAAAGGGGTGGACTGAGACAAAGACGTTTCTGACATTCAGGGCAACAGAACAATAGGTAAGCAAATGGCCCAAAGCTGGGTTTCTCGAATGATATCTGAGTTTTCTGAGATGATCCCATTCCCTTCAGCTATCCAGTACGTGGCCATGTCACAGTGCTTGGAGGTGGTACATATTGTGGACACCAAACCATGAGCCTATTCTGGAGAATGGCCCGAATTCAAGAAGAAAACAGGAACTTAGGAAGATAGTAGTTGTTGCCCATCCATAAGGCAAGCCACAGTCCATTTATAAATTGGGCAGGATGAATGCTGTGAAGCTTTCTACAAGACAGGAAACATCCATTGATGCATTCTCTTTTCTAATGTCTACAACCACAGACACAGTGGGATAAACAGACATAGAAACACTCGCCTTATCAAAAGACTTACTAGAAATGATCCACTCCAAACCAAACAAACCGACTTTCCTACCTATTCCCAGATCATGAGACAAAACCACAAACTCACACGCACACCCACAAAGTCACCGCCTTCCCCCAAGTAGGTCTGTAACTATCCGGAGTGTCCTCTGACTGATGGGCCATACTATGTTCCACCGAAATGGGCTATCCTATGTCAGATCTGGTCTCCTTGCCAACAATGTGAAGTTGTCAGGTGCCAGTGGTGAGCCACTACCTGCTTTCTCAGGAAAGGCCCCTCTTCAGAGCTCTCTTGGCATTTGGCCATCTTCACATCAGTAGTTACCAAGAAAGACTGACTCTTTCCTTGGTAAATCCAATCATGTGAGACCACTGGGACTGGGACTGGGACTGCCTCTGGGTGCCTGGCTTTTTGGATCCCAAGTTCAGAGAGTTTCATCACCAAGAAAGTGATGTAGGTCACTTCCTTCTGGAACTGAATGAGGTCACTGCCTAGGCAATCACTTTTTCCTAACAGTTGCTTCCAAGTGTCCCAATAGATGGAGGCTGCCCCTACTTCCTGTGACACTTTCACAAGTTAGAATGGTATATCAAACATAGCACCCGGAAGCAGCTCTCCACACAGGCCTGGTTTGGTCCATCTTCTCTACATTAAGAAGAGAGAGATTGCTTCAGACACACCCATTCATCCTGACCAGGTTGTTTGTCGTGGAAGATGACTTTTGCTCTCTCAGGTCCTTCATAGCTTCCTCTATCTTCCCCAGGGTTCATTTCTGCATAGACCTTTGAGGTTCTCAGCAGGTGGAAGATCTCTTATGTTCCTGTATTGTAAGACCAACTCTGTCACTGCTCTTCTGTAAAGTTATATTGAGGGCAAAGAGTATGGTTAGGGTTAATAACATGTTCATTTGGGTTAGGAATCATTCTGCTGGATGAATAATGGTATTGGGAACCTGCAATATTTATAAGTATATATAGAGGTGAAATATATGTATGAAAACAGAAATCTAGGTAAGATTTGAAGCCCAGAAGGGCATTGGATCCTTGATTGGGATACTTACCTTTGAATTATGTTCTGCACATGTGTCTCAGATAAATCTATACACAATGGTATAGGACCTTGTACCTTGGATGATTGAATGTCGAAGAGAACATCCAGGCTAAAAAGGATAGTTGGTAGGATTAGGAAGATAGTTGGTAGAATTAGAAAAAAAGAGTGAGTATAGGATTTGGACAAAAAGTTCTTTAGCAATAGGGTTTCGGGTAGAGAGAAAATGTAAATGTCAGCCCATGTGTAGAGTTGGTCACAATGATGAATTGGGGAAAATATGTAGGAAAGCAGATATCAATAGAGACATAGGAAATCAGGCAAATGATAAAGTGATTGATTGGATTAGACATTTTCAGCAGGCTTGAAGTTGAATATATAATCTTAGGAAGAAACACATATGTAGTCACCAATTGGATTGACATTGAGAGAATTAGCCAACCTGGACACGGATGATTTTTATAATCCATACTCATATTCCATTTAGGCTTTGGTACAATTGTAAGTGTGACTTTGCATTTTGTTGCCAGAATATTACTGTGATAAAATGTATATGTAGATCAGGTTACATGAGTATTTCTTGCACCATTTCTGGGAGCAATATTTTGAAGAGGTATAAATTAGTATTGGGGGCACAAATAGGTGTTCCATGTGTGTATGAATATAGAGAGAATGATTGAATAGACCATACTGTGAATAAATAATATAACTTGTTCCAACTTTACAAATTGGAATAAATTAATATCTGAAAATACATAGCAAATCTTATATTGATATACATACATTCATTCCAACCAGTTATACATCTAATGGTAAAATTAGGGTTGTGGTTTATCATAAATTGTGTGTGAGTTTTGCTTCAAAATTGATTATGGAAATCGAAAATAATGTGTTTGGAAAGAAGTCTCATGAAATGAGCAGTCAAAAACAATGAGGAATATATGTGTTCTGAAGCAGGAAGTGATTGAATGTGTTACAAATGTCTTTAAATTTGTGAAATTGTGGATGAAATGTACATTTTATGATGTACAAAAACTGAAGAAATAGAAATGTAACAGTGTTGAATAAAATTGAACGTCAAAATACACATCATGTCCCATAGGAATCTGCTAGCATTGATGTTAAAGTGGGTCAGTTACTGTAGAAATATAAGGATTTGTTTGCACCATTCATTGAAGTAAGTTTTCAGTACTAGAAAACAAATATGTATTTCAGGTGGATGAATGTTTCTGAAAATAATCTTATGAAAAGTTGATTATAAAACCACATACATGAACCTTAGTGAATTTAGGGAGTGTATAATAAGACACATGCATTTCATATTTTGAAAAATCTAGAGTGTGTATATATATATATATATATATATATATATATATATATATATATATATATCACACACAGATACATTGGAAAGTAGAAAATATATGCAAATCAAAATTCATCGTGAAATATATATCATCCACAGATCCAAAAATATTAATTTTACTGAACATGGATTTATGTATAATGTTGTTCAACTAAAAAGCTCACTCATAATTTGAATTTTCAGTTCCAAAAGCATTTAGGAGGAGTGATTTCTTCTCATACTTTGTATCTGCCAAGTTAGCCACCTCACAAAAATGTACGTGTATTCCAGGTAGGATTTTATATGTGCATATAAAAATACATGTGCTGAATTGGCTACAGAAAAATGGAGACAGGAATTCACATGTGTGTTAACTTTAAAAACACATGGAGAACTATTTCAAGAAAAAAATTGACAAGATTTATAACTCCTACCATATATCATGCAAAAGGCAAGACCAACTATTCACCATGCCTCCTCTGAACTGCTTGTATTTCTATTCTGTTTGGGTTATTTTTCTCCATAATATTAGGATTAGTACTCAGAGTCTAGTAGGGTATGGGTTAGTGTCAGGGTTTCAGTATTTCGAATGAAAAATTGGAAAATGTATCCAATGTGTATGTAAATATGTGCTACACATAAATCTTTCCACTCTCATCCAGAACAATGCCTTGACAATACCTTCGCCCCAAGTAAGACACAATTAGAGGAGAAGAGTTAGAAATTCCGTGAATACATATCTGGAATGGAAAGTGATCAGGAGTTCACCATCTTGGAAGTGGTAGAGGAGTTTTCAAAAGTAAGGGACAGGGTAAACACTCCACAAACATGGAATTCTGCTGGCCTAGAGACTTCTTGGGAAACTGTCTGTGAGGTTGGGCACTTGAAATATATGTTGTTGTCAGGAGCTTTAGCTTCCTTTCTAGTGAGACCATAAAAGCTGGGTCTGCATCTATGTGACCTGGAGGACATTGTTTCTTTTTTCCCAATGAACATGAGGCAGCATTGCTGAATTCTCCCTTTGTAGGTAAACTGTGGCCCCTGGGGGCTAAATGTCTCCCCGTGTGAACTGTGAAGCCATATGGTCATCCTCTATTTTCGTGGTGTTTCTTGCTGCTGCACTGGAAGTTTGGTATTTGCTTCACGAAATACAAGGAGTTCAAATGGAACACAGTACGGGAGGGAGTTCTGTCACGTGTGGTGAGTCAGGGTCTGCAGGAGAATACAAGAACCAGGCTTCTATCCCACATAGCTTGCCCCCTTGAACATAGCAACCTGATTTTGAACAGTGTCCTGAAACCTCTCCATATAACAAGATGCCTTTATATATAAGGGTCTGCTGGCTTCACCATGTCAGTCACAAGCCATTTGGAAGCCAATGGCAGATCCACATGGCCCCACCACAGATGTTTTATCACACACCTGCCCACCATTGCTCTAGGCCCACTACTCAGCAGGATCCAACTTTCTGGCATCTCTGTTAAACACCATTTTAATGAAAACCAGTCAATCAAGGCACTGTCTGGTAAACTCATTGTTCAAAAAAGTATAAACGGCAGTCATACCCCAGAGAAAAACCCCAACATGGCGCCTAAGGACTTCTTCTTCCTACCTTCTTCTTTTCTGAAGTGGCGCGAAAAGTTTCCGCCCGTGTGAACTCTCCCACTGGCGCCAATTTCAAATCTCGCTGTCGGGGAACCTTAGCCCCAATGAGAACTAACTCCTGGGCTCCGGAGCTGATATCTGAAAGAACTTGCCAATAAACGGGTTGCCTGCCATTTATCTAAGCCCTTCCATCTCCTCCTTAGTTCTATATATGCACACAGCTTTTTGCAATAAAATTGGAATTCTCCCGGCGAAGTGCCTTTGCGTTGGGAGTTCTTTCATTCTGGTGCCCCGTTTGAGGATACGGATGAGCTCTTTCCAACAAGAGCCCTGTCCCCCGTTCCACCGAGACACTCTGCCCTGGTCCGCTTTTTTCAGACGCCAGCTTCCTGCACTCACCACTGATCTGATGTATGTAAGCCTCCCCTGACCCCGGCTTGCCAACTCCCTTCGGGCTACCGCTTGTTTTGTGACCCTGATCGTCCGGCACACTCTAGACGCCCGGTAGGGAAGAGGGAATTCCTCCCACCAAGACCTTTACTGGTCACAGTGGACCCTCTGGTGATCCGTTTCCCTTTGGGGCATGAGGGTTCTGAGTTTACATGAGAGGCTCTGTGGTTTTTCCTCCTCTGCTGCCACTGCTGCTGCCGGCTAGATTTGCTGTTTCCTGAGGGGCTTCTGTGTCTGGCTGAAGCTGCCTCTCTGCTCAGGGAAAACTGAACTCCCGTCCTAGAACGGCATTCTGCTGGAGCTGGAGTTCTGTTTTCATTACTGACTTCTTCAGCTGCGTTCAAAAACTTTCCTGACGTCAGGTTGCCTTTGGCTCCAAACCCATTGGGTCTTCCAGATCGCACTTCACTGGTGACGACCAGGTAGTACCCTCTGTATTTCCTCGTGACAGCTGGTCATTTTGGGGACACCCACCTGACCCCTGTTCTCCCTGAGCTTCTTGGAAGCCGTTCCAGCTCAGGTTTTCTCTTTGTCTCTCTCGCTTACTCTTATTCTCTCTCTCTCTCTCTCTCTCTCTCTCTCTCTCTCTCTCTCTCTCTCTCTCTCTTCCATCTCTCCCTGTGACAATGGGCACCTCTTCATCTGTACCTGAAGCCTCACCTCTCAAATTTTTAATAAAAAATCTGGCCACACTCTCCCTCACACCAGACATCAAGCCCAAACTTTTAATCAAATTCTGTACCCAAGATTGGCCTACATATCCACTGGATAATGGCAATCATTGGCCTCCAGAATGCTCCTTAGATCCAAACCTCCCCCGGGACCTTTTTAACTACTGCCAGCATCTGAAAAAGTGGAGGGAGATTCCCTGCATTGAAGGTTTTAGCCTTCCCACACAGCACCTTGTCTCTGCTCCTCCTGCCCTCCCCCTCAGGTCCTCCTTGCTTGCAATCCCCTCTCTTCCCCTTCTTCTACTTCTGACTTCACAGATTCTTCCTCATTCGACCCAGCAGATGAACCCCCACCTTATCCCCAGCCCCATCTGCCCCTTCTCTTCCGCTGTACCCTCCTCATCCTCTGCCTGATTCCATGGATGCTCAGCCTTCCATTTTATCCCCCTCCCCTCCGTCCTCTTCTGCCTGCTCTACCTCCTCCTCTTCCAAAGAGACACTCCCTTCCCCTCCCTCTCCTTCCTGTCCGCTGCCTGCCTCTTTCAGTCCTCCTGTTACCAGGTCTAAAGGACTCCTTCCCACCCCTAAGACAATCGCACCCCTTCATGAGGTAGCTGGTCCCGAGGGTGTCATCAGAGTCCACGTGCCCTTCTCCAGGTCAGACATTACTCAGCTAGAGAGGAAGTTAGGCTCAATCACCACTAAACCCACCACTTACATTCGGGAGTTTCAATGGGTTCTGCAAGCATATAGCCTCACTCATCATGACATATACATCCTCTTGGCCAATACACTTCTCCCCGAGGAAAGGCAATGGGTCTAGGAGCTAGCCCAAGCCCATGCTGATGAAAATCATAGGACCAATCCTAACCACCCCACGGGCCCTCATGCTGTCCCAGAGCAGGATCCCCTATGGGATTACAACACACCTGAAGGCTTACAGACTCATGACCTTTTTACATCCTGCCTCTTGGCGGGCCTGAAAAAGGCCACCCACAAGGCTGTTAACTTTAAAAAGGTGCAGGAGGTCATTCAAAGGAAGGAGGAAACACCTTCAGAATTCCTGGATAGACTAACCAAGGCCCTTCAACAGTGCACATAACTCAACCCAGAAACCCCTGATGGCCGTCATCTCTTAATGACATATGTTCTTTCCCAAAAATACTCTGACATTAAAGCCAAGCTTTAAAAGCTTGAACAGGACCCTGCTACTCATCAGACTGAAATCCTCGCTGTCGCTTTAAAGGCTTTTCATGGTAGAGAGGATGAAAGTGAATGCCGTAGGCAGAGAGCTGAAAATGCCAAATTCCAAATGTTGGCCCAGGTCATTCAGAGAAGGCCATCACCACGCCGTCCCAATGTGACACCCCCTGGAGCTTGCTTCAAATGTGGTAAGGATTGTCCTTCGCCGAGAACACCCTACAACCCCTGCCAAACATGCCATCAAAGGAGACACTGAGGGGCAGACTGCCCAACAACCTGGAAGGGAGGTTGGTCAGCCAGCCGGCAACCCCAGCCTCTCCTGGGCTTGTCAGAGGAGGATTGATGGAGCCCTGGGCCTTCCCTCCAGACTATTACCATCAAGAATCAAGAGCCTAGGGTCACCTTCCTGGTGGATGGACGCTTCATTACCATCCTCTTGGATACTGGTGCCACTTTTTCGGTCTTGAGGGAGTATTGGGGTCCTACCACACCCTCAAAAACTCCTATTGTCGTGGTAGGAGGTAAACATATTTTCCCTCAAAATCCCTTTTGTCCTTCACTCACTCCTTTCTCGTTATTCCCCTTCTGGAAAGGGACATACTCTCACTATTAAAAGTCACCATTCACATATCACCCCACACCTCTCCTACCTCTCATTTCCTCATGATGTTCCTAGGGGCAGATACATCTCCTTCATGCACTCTCCCACGACTATCTAAACCAGTTAACCCTGAGTTTGGGGAGACAACTACACCCTTTATGGCTGAATGCAGTCCTATTCATATTTTCTTACGGGACCCTTCAAGATATATTAGTCAACCATGATATCCACTCACAACCACTGCCTTCCTCAGATTAGAAGCTATCATCCAGGATTTATTATGAAAGGGGTATCTTAGGCCTACACACTCTCCTTTCAACACCCCCATTCTGGCATTTAAGAAACCTAACGTGTCCTACAGGCTGGTTCTAGACCTTCCCCTTGTCAACTCCTCTGTGGTCCCCATCCACCCGCTAGTGTCCAACCCTTACACCCTCCTCTCTCAGATCCCTGCCACTACTACCCACTTCTTGGTCCTAAATTTAAAACGTACGTTCTTTCCTATTCCCTTGTTCTCAGAATCTCAGGATATCTTTGCTTTTACTTGCACTGACTCTCACACCTGCCATTCTCATCAGCTTACCTGGACTGTCCTCCCACAGGGATTCAGGGATAGCACCCATCTCTTTGGCCAAGTTCTTGCACAGAACCTCACATCCTTTCACCCGACCTGTCCTGACTCTACTCTCTTCAATATGTTGATGACCTTCTTCTATGTAGTCCCTCTGGGAACACTCTCAATCCCACACCGCTCAGCTTCTTAATTTCCTATCAGACAAGGGAAATAGGGAGTCTCCCCACAAGGCCCAGGTTTCCCAGTCTTCTGTCACCTATCTTGGTTTTTGCCTTACACCCAGAAAAAAGGAAATAACACTGTATAGGAGGCAACTCCTCTCTGATCTTCCAGTGCCCCATACAAAAGCCAAAATACTATCATTCCTAGGACTAGCAGGTTATTTTAGGGCCTGGATCCCAAATTATTCTCTTCTATACAAATCCTGTGTGACCTAGCAAAGGGACCCCCTAGTGAATCTCTTGCCTCCTCCCCAAACTACCACTTGCACAGGCTTCAGCAAGTTGTCTTAAAGGCACCTGCCCTTCACCTTCCTGATCTTTCAAGACCATTTCATGTATATGTCCATGAAATAGGAAGGCAAGAACTTGAGGTCTTAGGTCAAAACTATGGGCCTACATTTGCATCTGTGGCATATTTGTCCAAGGAACTTTACCCTACCATCCGTGAGTGGGCCCCTTGCTTAAGAGCTCTGGCTGCTGGACAAATTTTACACAAAGAAGCCTCTAAGCTTACTTTTGGGGCCCCTTTAACTATCCACTCCCCACATCACTTGAAGGATCTTTTAGCTTATAAGGGCTTTCAAACCCTTCCTCCATCCAGAGTTCTGTCGCCCCTCACTTCCTTTCTGGAAAACCCTAATATTACTTTCCTCCCCTGCTCTGTACAGAACCCTGCCTCACTGCTCCCAATGACTCCCACGTCTAACACACCAACTCATAATTGGTTGGAAACCTTACATGATTTCCTCCCCTGTCATTCTTCCATTTCTGAGAGACTACTAGCCAAGCCTGACCTTATCTGGTTTACTGATGGCAGTTCCTTTAGGCAGAACGGCACTCATTACTTTGGATACGCTGTAGTTTCAGCCACTGAGATTATAGAGGCCAAAACTCTGCCTTCAGGAACTATCAACCAGCAGTCTGAACTTATAGTAGGCACTCGTGCCTGCCTTCTAGCACA
Organism: Callospermophilus lateralis; assembly: GCF_048772815.1. Lineage (NCBI taxonomy): Eukaryota > Metazoa > Chordata > Mammalia > Rodentia > Sciuridae > Callospermophilus > Callospermophilus lateralis. The sequence continues at coordinate 456,428 of NW_027513621.1, forward strand.
AGGCAAATCCCTCAACCTTTATACTGATTCAAAATATGTTTTCCATATCTTATCCCATGCTGCAATATGAAAGGAGTGAGGCCTACTTACCACCAAAGGTAATGTGATCACTAATTCGGCTCTTATAACCAATCTGATAGAGGCCTCTCACTTACCCACCCAGGTGGGAGTTGTCCATTGTAGGTCTAATCAGAAGGACGTCTCTCTTATCACTGAGGGCAATGCCAAAGCTGACCAGGCGGCACAAATGGCTGCTACCACTTGCAATGATGGACCCCCTGGGGGACATATAATGGCCACTTTAGACAGCTCATCTGAAGCCCCTACTTCTTCCAGAAGAACAAGGATCTCTTCAAGTTCCTTCATACTCTATTCCTTTCCAATTCTCAGTCTTTGACCCTCTTTTTACAGAGCTTCTTCTCGCTCACCCTCTCTGACAAAGCCATGCTACAGAATATAGCCTCTAATTGTCAGATCTGTCAGTGGACCAACACTTATACTCCTTTAAGGCCCAAACCCTTCCCTTCCCACCAAGCCCTGGGACACATTCCCACTGCTGACTGGCAGGTAGACTTCACAAACATGCTCACAGTATGGCGCACTAAATACCTCCTTGTCTTTGTGGACACTTTCTCTGGTTGGATTGAGGCATTTCCCACTTCCAATAAAACGGCTTCCACTGTAGCTTTAATCTTTCTGACAGACATCATCCCCAGGTTTGGTATGCCCACTTCTCTACAATATGACAATGGCCCTGAGTTTATTTCTAGGATCACACAAAAGGTCTCTCAAGCCCTGTCCTTCAAGTGGCATTTCCACTGTCCATATTACCCCCAAGCTTCAGGAAAAGTGGAAAGGGTAAATCGTACTCTAAAGGAAGTCCTTACCAAATTGACAATGGAATTAAACTTAGACTGGGTCAAACTCCTTCCCTTGGATTTGCTTCTAATCAGAGCTCTCCCTAAAAACCATCTTTACTGTCTCCCTTTGAGATAATGTATGGAAGACCTCTTATACCCCCTGGGTTTGTCATTTCACAAGGACCTCTCACCCGAGATTTGTCTTTGCCGCTTTTGTATCATCTCCGCTCGGAACTCTGGAAATATCAGGACTGGCTTCATCCGGACCCAGTGTCCTCTCCAAACACTCCTCCCTTAACACCTGGGAGTCTAGTATATTATAATACCCCAGAGGAGAAAGGGACTCTTGCCCCAAAATGGGAAGGCCCCTCTCCTGTCATTCTCTGTACCCCCACTGCCGCCAAACTCTCCTTACCAGACAACCGTCTGACTCCCTGGATTCACATTTCTAGGTTGAAGCCATATCACCAGGAGGCCCCACCTGCTGACGATAGGACCAACCCAGAGGAACTCCAAGACTCACCTCCTTAACCTCCCCTTTACTCCTGCTCTCCACACTCATCTCACCCATTTAAGTTGCGGCTCACACGGTGTTCCATGCAGCCCAATTCCTCTTAAAAAAGTCACAATGAGCTCTCCCAACACTCTAATCTTCTGTAACTGCTTGTTTTTTGTGCTCTGCTTATTTTCTGTGCTCTATCGGGACTGGTCTTTACCCTCCTCTCCTACCATGTATTTATTCACTCTTTAGGAACGATACTCAGAACATGGCATGCAGAAGGTCCGCGCAGTGGATGCAACTACTTGCTTCATCCACAACTGCACCTCTATTTCCCTAAAATTGTCACCTTCAAGGACCTTCATCCCTGGTAGCTGGAACTGGCCTTTCATTTGCTTCCTTTTTGATCAAACAAAAGACTATTGTCATTGGTGAGCTGAGATATATAATGGGTGCCCCTATTGGTCATGCAGGTTCCATGATGAACATGGTAGCTATTCTTACCACTCACTTGGTTACCCTAAAGGGTGGACTTCTAGTTACCTAAAGTGGCATAAAGGCTCTTCATCTGATAACAATGGATGGTATACTTTAGATATACCTGACCCCAAGGCCAAACATTGGGACTATGTTGAGTTTTCTGTCTATGCTCAGACAACCTCAGCCAGACCCACAATGTGGATGACTGTTGGCCGCACCCTGATTATGCCACCTAAGGCAACCATCCAGGTATTCGAACACATTAAGGAGTCAGAATCAAAACTTCGAGATCTTATCCATAGCTCATCCAAAAAAGATTCAGACCCTTCAACCCCCTCAGGTCCCCCTGACACATGGCTCAATTTGTTACACCAAACTCTTCGATTATTAAACTCCACCCCTCTTTCTGTGCCTCCTTCTCAGTGTTTTCTCTGTGCTTCACTTAGTCGTCCACTTCTAGCAGCGGTCCCATTAGTGGCAGGAAATATTTCAGCAAAAACCTACAATTTCTCTAAGAAAGGACAACCGCTACATGTGACACGTATCCCACTGTGGGAAAGTTATTCCACCAATATTTTATTTGCTTTCATCTGTTTCCACCTGCGAATAATGAATCCTTTACCCATTTGTTCCTTGAGCTTAAGTACCCAATCGAGCCCTGCGTTTATGCAACCTGGACGTTTCCTCTGGTGTAATGGGTCTTTAAGTACCTCAACGATCAATGTCTCTGGCACCTGTTTCTTGGTTACTGTAGTTCCTCAGCTGTCTTTGTATACTCCCACCGAATTCCGACAGTTGGCCCTACCTTCCAGAACCCGTAGGGCAGTCTTTCTGCCGGTTCTGGTAGGCCTCACTTTAACAACCTCAGTGGCGGGTCTCGGACTCTCTGGTGGAGCTATAGGTCATGCTCTATGGACATCCAATGACCTGCAACAAAAACTGCAGGAAGTACTCGATACCACTGCTGAGTCTCTGGGCTCCTTGCAGCACCAGGTTACTTCATTGGCACACGTGGCTTTACAGAACCAAAGGGCAATTGATCTTCTCACTGCAGAAAAAGGGGGTACATGCCTATTCTTCAGAGAGGAATGTTGCTATTATGTTAATGAATCTGGGCTGATAGAAAAAAATGTTGTTAAATTGCAGGAATTATCGACCAAATTGCTCAAACCTAGCTCCTCCAATCCTATAACAGGGTTCTTACAATCCTATCTTGCCATGTACTTACTACCTATCTTGGGGCCCCTTATTGGGATGCTCCCTTTTTGTGCTCTCTTGCCATGCATAATGAAGTTCCTTCAAACCCAACTGCAAAGAATTTCTAATCAAAATTTCAACCAGCTTTTGCTTAGGCACTACCAGCCTCTGATGACCGATGCACCCCTAACATCTCCAAGAGAACAGTTCACTCAGTGATGAAGCTCACTACCAGGCACGATGGAATGCAACGGACATCAGACAGCGGGAGGCAACGAGCTTGGAGATCCTTTTAATCTGCCATCCTGGATTCATGAGTCTTTATGACCTTCTAAGCTTCCTCATGGCCCTTGGCCTCTTCTATGTCAGTCCCCCAACATGGAACTTCTGCCAAAAAATGACCTTTGCTTTAATTTTTATCTTCATTCTGTTTTTATTCCCTCTGATCTTCTTCAGGTGCTGGTGACGCCATGTCCAGGCAACGCTTCCAGTATTTCCTTGAGTCTCTGTTATAGGACCAGTAGCTGATACCAACAATCTCCTCCATCCAGGACTGGTTTCATGCCATCGACAACTTGTGGCATCAGGGAACTTTCATAGACTTTACCCCTACTGAAGTAGCTATCTATACCACTGGGTTTTATTTCTGGCTGCCATGATATCCCCAGACCTGCCCCCCGAGCATTCGTCCACTTCCCTTTCTAGGACCCACAGCACCCCCACACAGCAGGAAGCAGCCAGAAATGACAAACAACACCCCACTTTCTAAGAAAACAAAAAGGGAGGAATGTTAGGAAAAGTATAAATGGCAGCCATACCCCAGAGAAAAACCCCAACATGGCGCCTAAGGACTTCTTCTTCCTACCTTCTTCTTTTCTGCAGTGGCGTGAAAAGTCCCCGCCCTTGTTAACTCTGCAGCCAGCGCCAATTTCAAATCTCGCTGGTGGGGAACCTTAGCCCCAATGAGAACTAATTCCTGGACTCCGTAACTGATATCTGAAAAAAACTTATTCTCAGAACATGAGACCAAACCACAAACCCACAACCACACCCACAAAGGCACCTCCTTCCCCCAAGTAGGTCTGTGACTATTCGGAGTGTTCTCTGACTGCTGGGCCATACTATGTTCCTCCGAAATGGCCTGTCTTGTCTCAGATCTGGTCTCCTTGGCCAACTCTGTGAAGTTGACAGGAACCAGCGGTGAGCCACTACCTTCTTTCTCAGGAAAGGCCCCTCTTCAGAGCTCTTCTGGCATTTGGACATCTTCAAATCAGTAGGTACCAAGAAAGACTGACCCTGTCCTTGGTAAATCCAAACAAGTGAGACAACTGGGACTGGGACTGGGACTGGCTCCGGGTGCCTGGCTTCCTGGATTCCAAGTTCAGAGAGTTCCAACACCAAGGAAGTGAGGTGAGGTCACTTCCTTCAGGAACTGAATGAGGTCACTGCCTTGGCAACCACTTTGTTTTAACAGTTGCTTCCTATGGTCCCTTTATATGGAGGCTGCCCCTACTTCCTGTGACCCTTTCATAAGTTAGAATGGGATATAATCCATAGGCTCTCAGGAACAGCTCTCCATAAGGCCTGGTTTGGTCCGTCTTCTCTACATTAAGAAGACAGAGGCTGATTCAGACACCCAACTTCATCCTACCAGTTTGTTTTCCATGGAAGATGACTTTTGCTCTCTCAGGTCCTTCATAGCTGCCTACATCTTCTCCAGGGATCATTTCTGCACATACTTTGAGGTTCTCATCACGTGGAAGATCCCATACATTCCTGTATTTTAAGACCAACACTGTCACTGCTTTTCTGTAAAGTTAGATTGAGGGAACAGTGTATGGTTAGTGTTAGTAACATTTTCAATTTTGGTTAGGAACCATTCTGCTCGATGAACAATGGTATTGAGGACCTGTGATATTTATAAGAATATAGAGGTGAAATATATGAACGAAAAGAGAAATCTAAGTAATATTTGAAGCCCAGAAAGTCATTGGGTCCTTGATTGGGATACTTAGCATTGAATTACGTTCTGCACAGATGTCTCAGATAAATCGATATACAATGGCATAGGACCTTGTACCTTGGATGATTGAATGTAGAAGAGAACATCCAGTCAAAAAGGGATAGTCAGTAGGATTAGGAAGACAGTAGGTAGGTTTAGGAATAAGAGTGAATATAGGATTCGGACCAAAGTTTTTTAGCAATAGGGTTTCAGTTAGAGAGTGAATGTTAGTGATAGCACATGTGAAGATTCAGTCACAATGATGACCTGGGAAAAATATGTAGGAAAGCAGATATCATTAGAGACATTACAAAATCATTCAAAGTGTAAAGTGAGTGACAGCTTTAGACATATTCAACAGGGTTGAGTTTGAATATATAACCTTTGGAAGAAACAAACATGTAGTCACCAATAGGATTTTCATTTGAGACCATTAGGCAACCTGGACATAGATGTTTTTAGTAATCCATGTTCACTTTCCATTTAGGTATGGTACAATCATAAGTGTGAACTTTGCTTTTTCTGTTCAGAATATTACTGTGATAAAATGTATATGTAGATCAGGTTACATGTATTTGTTCCACCATTTCTGGGAGCAATATTTTGAAGACGTATAAATTAGTATTGGGGGTACAAAGAGGTGTACCCTGTGTCTATGAATATAGAGATAATACATGAATAGACCATACTGTGAATAAATAATATAACTGGTTCCACTTTAAATAATGGATTGAATTGATATCCGTAATAAGTAAGAAATCTTATATTGATATACAATCATTCTTTCCAACCACTTATACATTTAATGGTAATATTAGGGTTATGGTTTATCATGATGGGTGTTTTGCTTCAAATATGATAATGGAAATCGAAAATAATGTGTTTGGAAAGAAGTGTCATAAAAAGAGCAGTCAAGAAACATGGAGGAATACATGGGTACTGAAGCAGGAAGTGATTTGAAGTTAAACAAATGCGTATAAATTTGCTAAATTGTGGATGAAATATGTATCCTATGATGTGCATAAACTGAAGAAATAGTAATGTTCCAGTGTTGAATAAAAATGAACGTCAAAATGCACATCATGTCCCATAGGAATCTACTTGCATTGATGTTAAACTCGGGTCACTTACTGTAGAAATATTATGATTTGGCTTTTTTTTTGGTGTTATAATACAATTTATTTTAGTACTAGCATGCCACAGAATGTAGAGGAAGGAACAATGGATTTTTAGTTATAGCACTAATGATCTAACATTTAATGACTATTTTGGGGAGTCTAGAAATTTCATAAGGCTATGTAACATATTGTTTTTTATTTAACATTCAAAAAAGCTTGGAATTTTGGTAATATTTCTACTTTTTTATTTTTTTATTTTTCAGTTGTTGATGGACCTTCATTTTGTTTATTTATGTGGTGCTGAGAATAGAACCCAGTGCCTCACACATGCTAGACAATCATGTTACCACTGAGCCACAAACCCAGCCCCTCCACTTTTTTCTTAACATCGAATATGCCTCTCCCTCTTCTTTACTCACTTTCTTCCTCATTTTCCCCCTTCTCTCTCTTCCTTTTTTCATTTTCCATCGATATCAATTTTTCTCTCATGTCATTACAAACAGTATCTTGCTATGAAATTTAAATTTAAGACTGTTTTTTATAGTCATTCTTTTTTCTTGAGAAAATTTTAAAATTATAATCACCTGATAGATATATTACTATACATTTATTATATATATGTATCTATATTCATGCATATGCATTACATATATTATATATATATATATATATATATATATATATATATATATATATATACATTTATATTTAAAAGTACTTTGATTAGCCTGTTAGATATAATATAGACCATATCTTTCTTAATTCTCAAGTCTTCCAGAATTAACATCTTACAGTGAAAATCAATTAAACATATTTAAGTAAACAGGTATCTTTCTTATTTATCTATACTGATAATTTAAGGTTTTATATCACATTAAGCTGTAATATGGCATAATATATCTTATGAATTAGAGAAAAATTTTTTTAAAAACTTATTATTTAAGGACCATATGCACTGACATTTTAAATGGCTTTCTCGTGATTTCAATTTCTATCAATTGTGTATTAATTGCCAAATATTTATTTTAGTACTTTTCATATTCATAATTGATATAAAGTCAATTGTTTAATCCTTTTTGTAAGTAGTTACTTATTACAGCAGGGACATTATTAATAATTCTAAATCTTTATAAGAAAAATGGTACAAAGATATTTTCATGCAAAATTAAGAATAATTGCATGCTCTGAATGTTTGATTGTTAATACATATAACAAAGAGCTTTTGATGAGTCTCTTCCCCAGTAAAACATAAAATGCAAAGATATAGTTGGGTATGTATGTCCAAATAAAGATAAGGAGAAATACACATTATTAGCTAGAAACAATTAAATGAAAGATGAAAAGAAAAATCCAACACATTGTACGAACTTGTCAGATGAGGTAGTATTCTGGAAGAATAGCCTAAGGCTAGACCTGGTCCATGACAAAATATTAACTAAAAAAATGAAATATGAAAAATATAGGAAATGCTATGAATTTTTCATGAAGGTAGGTGAATTATCCTTTAAGTTCAATTTATGTGCATTTTCAAAATCCAAATTTCTGGTAAAATAAATTTGTGATAGTTACAACTACACAAAACAAAGTTTCTGCTTAGCAAAATGAATGTATCTCAACCCTTTTTTAGCTGATTTCTTCCCACTCAATTTTAAACCTTTATTTATTTATTTATTTTTATTGGTTGTTCAAAACATTACAAAGCTCATGATATATCATCTTTGATCCATTTTTCTCATTTGGTTTGTGAACTCCCATTTTTTTCCCAAATTAGAATTTCAGAAACACATTGGTTACACATTCACATTTTTACATAATGGCATATTAGTGACTGTTGTATTCTTCTACCTTTCCTATCCCTTACTATCCCCCCTCCCCTCCCCTCCCATCTTCCCTCTCTACCTCATGTGCTGTTGTTTAATTCTCTCCATTATTCCCCCCCCATTTCCCCTCTCAACCTATTATGTGTAATTTTGTGTATCATTGAGGGTATCCTACCATTTCCATATGCTTTCTGTTCTCTCTCCCTTTCTCTCCCCCCACTCGTCTTTGTATAATGTTAATCTTTTCCTCATGCTCTTCCTCCCTTTCTGTTCTTAGTTGCTCTCTTTATATCAAAGAAGATATTTGGCATTTGTTTTTTAAGGATTGGCTAGCTTCGCTTAGCATATTCTGCTCTAATGCCATACATTTCCCTGCAAATTCTATGATTTTGTAATTTTTTAGTGCTGCGTAATACTCCATTGTGTGTAGATTCCACATTTTTTTATCCATTCATCTATTGAAGGGCATCTAAGTTGGTTCCACAGTCTAGCTATTGTGAATTGTGCCGCTATGATCATTGATGTGGCAGTATCCCAATAGTACGCTGTTTTAAGATCCTCAAGGAATAGTCCAAGAAGGGTGATAGCTTGGTCAAATGGTGGATCCATGCCCAGGTTTCCAAGGAATCTCCATACTGCTTTCCAAATTGGCTGCACCAATCTACAGTCCCACCAGCAGTGTACAAGTGTCCCCTTTTCCCCACATCCTCGCCAACACTTACTGTTGTTTGACTTCCTAATGGCTGCTGATCTTACTGGAGTGAGATGGTATCCTAGGGTGGTTTTGATTTGCAATTCTCTGACTGCTAGAGATTGTGAGCATTTTTTCATGTACTTGTTGATTGATTGTATGTCCTCCTCTGTGAAGTGTCTGTTCAGGTCCTTGGCCCATTTGTTGATTGGGTTATTTGTTATCTTATTTTTTAATTTTTTGAGTTCTTTGTATATTTTGGATATTAGGGCTTTATCTGAAGTGTGAGGGGTAAAAATTTGTTCCCAGGATGTAGGTTCTCTATTTACCTCTCTTATTGTTTCTCTTGCTGAGAAAAAAAAAAAAAACTTTTTAGTTTAAGTAAGTCCCATTAAGTTATTCTTGTTATTAACTCTTGGGCTATGGGTGTCCTATTAAGGAATTTGGATCCCGATCCCACAGTATGTAGATCGTAGCCAACTTTTTCTTCTACCAAATGCACTGTCTCTGATTTGATATCTAGCTCCTTGATCCATTTTGAGTTAACTTCCTTGCTTGGTGAGAGAAAGGGATTCAGTGTCATTTTGTTGCATATCGATTTCCAATTTTTCTAGCACCATTTGTTGAAGATGCTATCCTTCGTATATTGCAGGTTTTTAGCCCCTTTTATCAAATATAAGAAAGTTGTAATTTTGTGGATTGGTTTCTGTGTCCTCCATTCTGTACCATTGGTCCACCTGCCTGTTTTGGTACCAGTACCATGCTGTTTTTGTTACTATTGCTTTGTAGTACAGTTTGAACTCTAGTATCGCTATACCTCCAGATTCAAACTTCCTGCTTAGAATTGCTGTTGCTATTCTGGGTCTTTTGTTTTTCCATATGAATTTCATGATTGCTTTATCATTTCTACAAGAAATGTCGTTGGGATTTTGATTGGCATCAATTTAAACCTGTAGAGAATTTGGGTAATATCGCCATTTTGATGATGTTGGTTCTGCCTATCCATGAATTGGGTATATTTTTCCATATTCTAAGATCTTCTTCTATCTCTTTAGGGTTCTGTAGTTTTCATTTATAAATCTTTCGCCTCTTTTGTTAGGTTGATTCTCAACCATTTAATTGTTTTTCCAATTATCTTATTTTCTTTGAGGATATTTTGAATGGAGTGGTTTTCCTCATTTCCATTTCAGAAGTTTTGCTGCTGATATACAGGAATGCCTTTGATTTATGTGTGTTGATTGTATATCCTGCCACTTTGCTGAATTCATTTATTAACTCTAGCATTTCCTCTGTAGACCCTTTTGGGTCTGTTAAATATATTATCATGTCATCAGCAAATAGCGATCATTTAAGTTCTTCTTTTCCTATTTTTATGCCTTTAATTTCTTTTGTCTTTCTAATTGCTATGCCTAGTATTTCAAGAACTGAATTAAATTGAAGTGGTGATAGAGGGCATCACTCTTGTTCCAGATTTTAGAGGGAATGCCTTCAGCTGTTCTCAATTTAGGATGATGCCAGCCTGAGGATTAGCATATATAGCTTTTACAATCTTGAGGTAAGTTCCTGTTATCCCTAATTTTTCTAGTGTTTTCAACATAAAGGGATGCTGAACTTTGTCGAATGTTTTTTCTGAATCTATCGAGATGATCATATGGTTGTTGTCTTTAAGTCTATTGATGTGGTGAATAGCATTTATTGATTTCCATATAATGAACCAGCCTTGCATCCCAGGGATGAATCCTACATGATCATGGTGCATAATTTTTTTGATATGCTTTTGTATTCGATTCACCAAGATTTGATTGAGAATTTTTGCATCCAAGTTTATTAGAGATATTGGTCTGTAGTTTTCTTTCTTTGAAGTGTCATTGTCTGGTTTTGGGATCAGGGTGATATTGGCGTCATAGAATGAATTTGAAAGAGTTCCTTCTTTTTCTATTTCTTGAAATAGCTTGAAAAGTATTGGTATTAATTCCTTTTTGAAGGTTTTGTAGATCTCTGCTGTATACCCATCCGGTCCATGGCTTTTTTTGGTTGGTAGTATTTTGATGGCTTCTTCTATTTCTTCCTTTGTTATTGGTCTGTTTAAATTGGGTGTGTCTTCCTGACTCAATCTGGGCAGATCGCATGACTTAAGAAGTTTATTGTTATCTTCACTATCATCTATTTTATTGGAACATAGGGTTTCCATATACTTTCTAATTATCTTCTTATTTCTGTAGTGTCTGTTTTGATATTGCCTTTTTCATCCCGAATGTTAGTAATTTGAGTTCTCTCTTTTCTTCTCTTCCTTAGCATGGCTAAGGGCCTGCAAATCTTATTTATTTTTTCAAACAACCAACTTTTAGTTTTATCAATATTTTCAATTTTTTTTGTCTCAATTTTGTTGATTTCTGCTCTAATTTTAATTATTTCTTGTCTTCTACTGCATTTGCTGTTGCTTTGCTCCTCCATTTCTAGGTTTTTGAGGTGTAGTGTGAGTTCATTTATTTGCTGTTTTTTTCTTTTTTTTTGAGGAAAGAACTCCAAGAAATGAATTTCCCTCTTAAAACTGCTTTCATTGTGTCCCATAAATTCCAGTGTGTTGTGTCTGTATTTTCATTTGTCTCTACGAATTTTTTTTTATCTCCTCCTTTATGTCTTCTGTAATCCATTGATCATTCAGTAGCATGTTGTTCATTTTCCATGTGATGTAGGATTTTTCCTTCCTTCTTTTATCATTGATTTCCAGATTCATTCCATTATGATCAGATATGGTGCATGGTATTATCTCCAAGACTTTATATTTACTAAGAATTGCCCTATGGCATAATATATGGTCTATCTTTGAGTAGGATCCATGTGCTGCTGAGAAGAACGTGTATCCACTTTTTGATGGTTGATATATTCTATATATGTCGGTGAAATCTAGGTTACTGATTTTGCTGTTGAATTCTATAGTTTCTTTATTCAGTTTTTGTCTAGAGGATCTGTCTAATGGCTAGAGCGGTGTGTTGAAGTCACCCATAATTGTTGTGTTGTAGTTTATTTGACTCTTGAACTTGAGGCGAGTTTGTATTATGAGTGTTGCAGCTCAATTGTTTGGTGCATACAAATTGATAATGGTTATGCATTGTTTGTTCAAGGTTCCTTTTAACAGTATATAGTGTCCTTCTTAATCCCTTTTGATTAATGTAGGTTTGAAGTTGATTTTATTCGATATGAGTATGGCCACTCCTGCTTGGTTCCGAGGGTCATGTGAGTGGTATGATTTTTCCCAAACTTTTAATTTCAGCCTCTGTATGTCTTTACCTATCATATGAGTCTCCTGAAGGCAGCATATTGTTGGATTTTTTTTTTTCATCAAGGTTACTAGCTTAGGTCTCTTGATTGGTGAGTTTAGGCCATTAACATTTAAGGTTACAATTGAAATATGATTTGTAATTCCAGTCATGTTTATTTATTTATTTATTTATTTATTTATTTATTTTGGTTAGTTTTTACTTTTTGGTTATTTTCCTCTCCCTTTACTGAGATACCTCCCGCTGCTAGTTTCAGGCATTACTTTTCAAATCCTCTTCTTGTAGTATTTTGCTCAAAATGCTTTGCACTGCTGGTGTTCTGGCTGTGAATTCTTTTAGCTTTTGTTTATCGTGAAAGACTTAAATTTCATTGTCAAATCTGAAGCTTAATTTTGCTGGATACAGTATTCTTGGTTGGAATCCATTATTTTTGAGCGTTTGAAATACTTTGTTCCGGGATCTTCTTGTTTCAAAGTTTGTGATGAAAAAATCAGTCGTTAACTTAATTGGTTTACCGCTGAATGTAATCTGCCTACTTTCTCACGTAGCTTTTAATATTCTCTCTTTGTTCTGTATGTCCTTGTTCTGGCTATCTTCATAATTATTTGTTTTGGAGTTGGTCTATTATGGTTTTGAATGCTTGGGGTCCTGTAGGCTTCCAGGATTTGGCAATCCATTCCATCTTTCATCTCTGGGAAATTTTCTAGAATTATTTCATTTAATATGTTGTCCATTCCTTTGGTTTGAATCTCTATGCCTTCTTCTATCCCGATGACACTCAAATTTGTTTTGTTTATGACATCCCATATCTCTTGAATAGATTTCTCATGGGATTTAAGCATCTTTTCTGTGTTTACTATATTCTTTTCAAGTTGATAAACTTTGTCTTCATTATCTGATGTTCTAACTTCTACTTGATCTAGTCTATTCGTAATATTCTTCGTTTGAGTTTTTAATTTGGTTTATAGTTTCCTGCATTTCTAGGATTACTGTTTGATATTTTTTTTTAAGGTCTCTATCTCCTGGTAAACCTCGTTCTTTGCCATTTGAATTTGTTTGTTTATTTGATTTTCAAAATATACTTTTATTGCTTGGACTTGCTGCCTCATGTCTTCTCTAATATTCCTTTCCATCTGAGTTAGGTATGCCTTGAGTTTTTTCCCTATCCCTATTTCTGATGCTTCTCAGTCCTCCTGTAGAATTTAGTTGTCCTGCATTTTTTGCACACCTTTTTTTCCCTTGTTTTTTCATGATGTTCACGTTACTTTTCAGCTCTATTTGATTGCTGTGTTTCTGCTCTCTTCAATAGATTTGTTTTGGTTTTATATATCTCTGTTGTCTCTCTTTTGTGTTTGTAAACTATGCCTGCAAAAGTGGATTCCGCTTTGAAGGAATTCCGACAGCTGAGCTCCAGTGATGTCACCTGTCTGCTATGGCGGGCCCCAGGCTCCTTGCCGGGGTGTTTGAATGGGGGGGTGGGACTGGACTGTCTCTGGTTGGTTTCACCTCCCGGTCGCTGGCGGGCGGGCGGTCTCCAGCCATCCAGTCGTGCAATCAGCGAATGGGCTGTCACCGGCGGGCGGGTGATCTCTAGCTGCCCAATTGCGCAGGCAGCCAGCGGGTGATTGGTTGCTGGTGGGCAGGCATTCTCCAGTCGCCTAGTCACGCGGGTCTGTCCTCTAGTCCCCTGGTTTTCTCTGCGAGTCCTGATTTCCCCTGCTACACCAGATTTCCCCTGAGTGATGCCTCTCGGCAGCTCAAACTATACTCTTTGCCTGCCGTTTCTTTGGTGTGGATGGTGTCTATTGGGAACCCTGGCACTCTATTGTTTTGATTTTTTCCTCTTGCCCCACCCATTGCGCTGGCTAGACAAGTTTCGTTTTCACCGGTCATGGGAGAGGAAGTTGAAGGTCAGGTGCCACTAGTTTTCCCCCCGTCTTTATGAAGGCTTTCTCTGGTAATCCCTCCCCCAGAAAGCCTAAGAGAGAATTTTTGCGAATTACCTGCTGTATGGGAGATAAGCTGAGTAACACACACCTGTTTTGTTGTTGCAATCTGTCAGAGAGTGGCGGTGGAAACTTCAGCTCTCCAAGATGGTGGCCGTTGGTTTCCTCGGTGGAGTTTCGGTTGTGGAGGATAGAACTGTAGCGCTTTCTTCCCCATCTGAAATCCCGAACTCAGCCCCGAGCTCAGTGGCGTGTGAGCCAGCCGGATTTCACAGAATCCGCAGCAACGTTTCTCCCTGCATGGTGGTCGATTCTCGGTGGAGGCCCGCCGCCTGTAGCCACGGCACTGGCCTCACGGATAAGTCACCCCAGATCTTCGGTCGCATATTTGGCTCTTGTTTGAGACTCAATTACCGGACCTCGGTGGTGGAAATCATTCTTCTAGGTTCCAGGCACATCCATTTTTCTGTAAGATCCTAACAAGATACTTTTTCGTCATTCTAACTCCTTATTCACATGTGAAGTGGCGCAGTACAAAGGGTGTGATGCACTCTATTTATGGCCATCTTGCAATGTCAAAATATTAGGATTTCTATGCACCATTTACTGAAGATAGTTTTCAGTACTAGTAAACCAAAATGTATTTCAGGTGGATGAAAATTTCTTAGAATAATCTTTTGAAAAGTAGATTATAAATCCACATACATGAATATGAATGAAATTTGGGAGTGCATAATAAGACACATATATTTCATATTTTGAAAAATCTGGAGGGTATATATATATATATATATATATACACACAGACACACACAGAGAGACATTAAAAAGTAGCATTATATATGCCAATCGAAATTCATCATGAAATACATATCATCCACAGATTCAAAAATATTCATTTTACTGAACATGGATTTATGTATAATGCTATTCAAATAGGAGGATCACCCATAGGTTGAATTCTCAGTTCCAACAGCTTTTAGAAGGAGTGATATCTTCTCACAATTTCTATATGCCAAGTCAGCCACCTCACCAAAAATATATGTGTGATACCAGGTATGATTCTATATGTGCATATAAAATTACATGTGCTAAATAGGCTACAGAGAAAGGGAGACAGGAATTCACATATTTGTTAACTTTAAAAAAACATGGAGAATTCTTTCAACCAAATAATTGACTAGATTCATAACTCCTACCCTATATAATGCAAAAGGCAACTCCAACTATACACGATGCCTCCTCTGAACTGCTTGTATTTCAATTCTGTTTGGGTTATTATTCTCCATCATATTACGATTAGTAGTCAGAGTTTAGTAGCGTAGAGGTTATTGTGAGGGATTCACTATTTTGACTGGAAAATTGTAAAATGAATCCAATATGTATGCAAATATGTGCTACAAAAAATTGTTCCCACTGTCATCCAGAACAATGGCTTGACATTACCTACTCCCCAAGTAAGACAAAATCAGAGGAGAAGAGTTAGAAAATCTGTGAATACATATCTGGAATGGAATATGCTAAGGAGTTTCCAAAAGTAAGGGACAGGGTAATCACTCCACAAACTGGAGCTCTTCTGGCCTAAAGACTTTTTGTAGAACTGCCTCTGAGGTTGGGCACTTGAAACATATGTTGTTGTCACGTGCTTTAGCTTCGTTTCTAGTGAGACCAATAAAGGTGGGTCTGCATCTATGTGATCTGGAGGACATGGTTTCTTATTTTCCACTGAACATGAGCAGCAGTGCTGAATTTGCTATTTGTAGCTAAACTGTGGCCACTGGGGTCTAAGTGTCTCCCCGTGTGGACTGTGAAGCCATTTAGTGATCCTAAAATTTTCATGGTGTTTCTTGCAGCTTCACTGGGAGTTTGGTATTTGCTTCACAAAATACAAAGAGGTCAACTGGGACACAGTGCTGGAGGGAGTTCTGTCACGTGTGGTGGGTCAGTTTCTGCAGGACAATGCACCAACCATGCTTCTATCCCACATAGCTTGCCTCATTGACCATAGCAAGTTGATTCTGAAACTTGCCCTGAAACTTCTCAATATTACAAGATGCCTTTACATAGAAGGGACTGCTTGCTGCACCATGTCAGTCACAAGACATTTGGAAGCTAATGGCAGATACACATGGCCCCACCACAAATGTTTTATCACACACCTCCCCACTACTGCTCTAGGCCAAGTACTCAGCAGGCTCCAATTTATTGGCATCTCTGTTCTACACCATTTTCATGAAACCCAGTCAATCAAGGCACTGTCTGGTATACTCATGATCAGCAACAGGACATCCAAAGGTTCTCCAGTGCCACCTGGTCATGGGAATTTCAAAAATTTCTTGGTATTTATCTAGCCATTTTTAAAAGATGAAGTTGGAGGCACTGTGCATTTCAAATCAATCCAGAACCATTTAATTTTGAGGAAGCTCATGTCAATGAAAGCTATGGAGAATTCTCACAGGAAGGCTTCCCAAAGAGTGGCTAAATGGTCACGTGAATCCAGGTCCATTGAGGTCTACAATGTGAGGTCCATGTGTGTTTTGACTCTCAACTATGGCTGCCAATTCTTTCAGAATAAAATCATGTGATATCTTGGCTGTGATTCCCAGTGCTTTGTGGAAATACAACCTGGGCATACATCTCAGTTTCCAAGGGCGACTCTCATGCGTGGACTCTTAACATCCCAACACAATTCATGGCAATACTTCTCTAAGGTCAGTTCCAGAACTCAGTCTCTTAGGGGAATCACACCAGAGTTCATGTCAAGGTGGACCCAGTTATCTCTTCCAACCACCACACAAATGACCACAATTAAAACCAACACACTCCCACATGGCCCTCATGATCTTTCATATAAACACTCTTCATAACCTCTGGTTGGATGTTTCTATGAGGGGCACAGACCAAGACAGTCTCCAAAATAATCTCCCTTGCCCCTAATTTGCCTAAAATCAGGGTGGCTTGGACACCCTTTCTGTGAACCTGGTGTGATCACATAGGCCTGCTGTTAATACTTCTCTGCTTCTCCAATTTGAGGACTACTGACTGTGGGGTTTAGATTCTTTGTCTGAATTGGAGACATGAGGAAACCCAAGCACCTACGGGCTAGCCTCTGCAGGGCTTTGAAGAAATTATTTGACCCAAAGCATTCCTATTCTAACTTGATGTAGGTCTGGAACCTCACAAAGGAAGGGGAGAGACTTCATCCAGAATGACTGCTCTTTTGGCTATTTTGGTTTTGGATGCACACATGGGATCTTTCTTTAGATCCATCAGGTGCTGAGAATCTAAGCCTAAGCCTCACACAGGGCCAAAAGGCTGATTCAGACACATCCTTTCCAAAGGAATTAAGCAAAAAGCCTCAGGTGATGCCCATTCATTTCCATGTGAAAACAGTTTTTTTCAGGCTTCAAAAAGGGGTGGCCTGAAGCAAAGACCTTTCAGACATTCAGGGCAGCAGAACAATTGGTAATTAAAAGGCCCAAAGCAGGGTTTCTCCACTGAGACTATCCTGATCACACTGATATCTGAGTTTTCTGAGATGCTCGCCATTCCCTTCAGCTATCCAGTACATGGCGATGTCACAGGGCTTGAAAGTGGTACATATATTGGACACAAAACTATGAGCCTATTCTGGAGAGTGGCCAGAATTCAGGAAGAAAGCAGAAACTAAGAAAGATAGCAAGTGTTGCCCATCCATAAGGCAAGCCACTCTCCATTCTTAAATTGGGCAGGATGAATGCTGGGAAGCTTTCAACTAGACAGGACATATCAATTGATGCATTCTCTTTTCTAATGTCTACAACCATGGACACCGTGGGATACACAGACATAGAAACACTCGCCTTGTCAAACGACTTACTCGAAACAGTCTACACCAAACCAAACATACCGACTTTCCTACCTATTCTGAGAACATGAGACAAATCCACAAACTCACATCCACACCAACAAAGGCACCTCCTTCCCCGAAGTAGGTCTGTGACTATCCAGAGTTTCTCTGATTGTGGGCCATATTTTCTTCCCCCAAAATGGCCTTTCCTGTCTCAGATATGGTCTCTTTGGTCAACATTGTGAAGAACTGAGGAGCCGGCCGTGATCCAATACCTGCTTTCTCAGTAAAGGCGACTTTTCAGAGCTTTCTGGCATTTGGCCATCCTCACATAAGTAGGTACCAAGAAAGACTAAATCTGTCCTTGGTAAATCCAAGCAAGTGAAAACCCTGAGAGTGGGACTGGGACTGGATTTGGGTTACTGGCTTCCTGGATCCCAAGTTCAGAGAGTTCTGTCACCAAGGATGTTAGGTGAGGTCACTTTCTTCAGGAAGTGAATAAGGTCACTGCCTTGGCAACCACGTTGTCCTAACAGTTGCTTCAAAGGGTCCCATGAAATGGAGGCTGCCCCTTCTTCCTGTGACACTTTCACAACTTAGAATGGTATATCAACCATAGGCACCCGAGAACAGCTCTCAACACAGGCCTGGTTTGGTCCTTCTTCTCTAAATTAAGAAGACAGAGGCTGATTCAGACACATTCCTTCATCCTGACCAGGTTTTTTACAATGGAAGATGACTTTTGCTCTCTCAGTTGCTAGATAGCTGCCTACAACTTCTGCAGGGATCATTTTTGGATGGACCTTTGAGTTTCTCAGTAGTTGGAAGGAATCCTACATTTTTGTATTGTTAGACCATCTCTGTCCCTGCTCTTCTGTAAAGTTAGATTGAGGCAACAGTGTATGGTTAGGGTTAATAACAGGTTTGATTTGGGTTAGGAATCATTCAGCTGGATGAATGATGGTATTGATAACCTGCAATAATTACAAGAATATATAGGTAAAATATAAGTATGAAAACAGAAATCTAGGTAAGATTTAAAACCCAGAAGTGTTTTAGGACCTTGATTGTGATACTTAGCTTTGATTTATTTTCTGCACAGATGTCTCAGGTACATCGATATACCATTGCATTGGACTTTGTGCTTGGATGATTGATTGTCAAAGATAACTTCCAGTCAAAACGTGATAGTCAGTAAGATTAAGAAGATAGTCGGTAGTTTAGAAAGGAGAGTGAGTATAGAATTTGCACCAAAATTTCTTTAGCTATAGCTTTTCGGGTATAGAGTAAATGTAAATGTCAGCACATTTGAAGAGTGAGACACAATGATGAACTGGGAAAAATATGTAGGAAAATAGATATCAATAGAGACATTAGGAAATCTGGCAAAGTATAGTCGTTAGTGAAAAGTTAGTAAAATAGGTAGTTGTCTCTTCATGTTTTTCTGTATACTTAACTTCCCTCCCTGCCCTCCCCAAGGAAAGTATATAAGCCCTGTTTAAGCTGTTCTCAGGACTCTCTGCTCTATTGAAGTGAGCTCTGAGCCCCAGCATACTGTACCTCCAATAAACCCTTTGCTTTTGCATGAGACAGTCTCTTGGAGGTCTCTTCGCCTGACACTCGTCCGACCTTTACATATGGAGGTTCCACCGAGTTCTGGCAGCACCGGACGAGAGACCCCAACAGGCTCCTCTCGGGATTTGTAAGGCACCTCTTTCTGGTGTCAGGTTTCAGGTTAGCGCTTGGCAAAATGGCTGTCAATAAAGAGCGTGAGCTCTCTCTCACGGTGGCTGACAGATGTGTCACAGAGCCACAGGCCACCACCCTGAGGGACACCCCAGAGGACTCTGAAAATCGAGGAACAATAGTCTCCTCAACTCAGTGATGTTTTGTTTCAGATTCGGTATTGCCAGCCCATCAGGTATTGCCGGCTACTCAGTCCTCGTCTCAGTGTTGGACGTCCATTGCCTGTCTTTATTGTCTTGTCTTGACTGTGTCATGTGTCGTTGCTTTTACTGTTTGTGCATTTTTCATTAAGGGAAAGAGCACTTCAATGCCTTTGTCGCTGACCCTTGATCACTGGACCAAATTCCGCTTAAGGGCTCAGAATCTTTCATTTTCAGTAAACCGCTGGACCTGGCAGACTCTTTGTGCCTCAGAATGGCCCACCTTTGGATTTGGATGACCCTTAGAAGGATTTTTCTACTTCTCACTAATTTAAAAAGTCAGAGATATTGTCTTTCAGGAAGGGCCACATAGCCATCCAGATCAAAAGCCATATATCTTAACCCGGCATTACCTCTGCAAATCTCCTCCATGGGTGAAGCCTTTCTTTGCCCCTGCCCCCGCTCCTAATCCTTCCCCCACGATCTCTCAAACCCTCTGCTCCTCCTCCTCCTCCACCCTCTTTTCTGCCTAAGTCACAAGATTTAACTCTACTGGACTCTCATCCCTCTCCTTATCTCTTGCCCTGGTCTCCCAACACCCAACACCCTCTAAGTGATTCCCCTACTGCTGACTCAGCCTCTCCGCCATTGGAGGAAGCTAAGCCAGCCCAGCACCCTCCAGAAAACTCCCCCGTGGCACACACAGCCCCTCCTCCCCTGGAGGAACCTGGCCCGGCTAAAGGAACTCACCGGCAATGAATGATTGAAAACCTTGGAACTCCCGTGATGCTCCCCCTCCGTCCCTACGTGCCAATGATTGATGATGGCTATGGGGAAAAAATGCACGCCTACCAGTATTGGCCTTTCTCCTCTTCAGAACTATATAACTTGAAAAATAACCATCCCCGTTTTACCGAGGACCCCACTCGTATCTCAGGTTTGGTTGATTTATAGATGTTTTCACACCAGCCTACTTGGAATGACTGCCAACAACACCTAGGGACTCTCTTCATGACAGAGGAACAAAAGAGAATCCTCCTGGAAGCTAGAAAATAATATCCTCAGACCAGATGGGTGACTGACACAACTTCCCAACATATTCAACCCGGCTTTCCCTAGAATCGACGAAACTGGGACCCCAACACCTTTGAAGGTAGGGAGCATCTGTCCACTTATCTCCAGGCTCTAATAGCGGGTATCTTAGTGGCTGCTAGGAGACCAACTAATTTGGCCAAGGTAATAGAGTTTATTCAAGGGCCTGATGTATCTCCCTGTATGTTTCTAGAGAGAATTATGGAGGCATATAGGAGATATACTCCTTTTGATAATCAGGCAGAGGCTCAAAAGGCATCTGTCATGATGGCCTTTATTGGGCAAGCTGCCATGGATATTTAAAGAAAGTTACCAACACTTAGATGGATTACAAGATATGACTTTGAGAGATTTAGTCAGAGAAGCCAAAAAGGTATACTATACGAGAGAAACTGAGGAAGATAAGGAAGCAAAGGGAGGATAAAAGAAACAAAAGACAGACTAAGTAATTGACTAAGGTCCTGGTCACAACAACAAATAGGCCAGAAATAAGAAACATGGAGACAGGAAGGGATACCTGGGCCCAAACTAGAGGCCACCCCTGGCCTCAGATCAATGTGCCTACTGTAAAGAAAAAGGACACTGGGCCAAAGAGAGCCCTAGAAAGAGACAGCCACGCCAGCCAGCCATTCTGACTCTGGAGGATGACTAAGAAAGTTGGGGATCAGATCCCCTCCCCGAGCTCAGGTTAACTTTTGAAGTGGAGGGCACCCCAGTAAACATTGAAGTGGTTACAGGGGCAATATACTCAGCCATTAAGGCCCCATTTTGCCCTCTATCAAATAAAAGGTCTCTAATTCAAGGGGCTAATTGCAGTAAATATCGGGCTTGGACAACTAAGAGGACCTGGGACCAGGGGAAAGGAAAAATCCATCACTTCTTCCAAGTAATTCCAGAATGCCCGGCCCCATTGATTGGCAGAGTTCTGCTCACCAAGCTCCGGGCCAAAATAACTTTTAACCCTGAAGGCCCCCAAGTGGAATTTCTAAATCCTTCAGTAAAAACTCCTATATTCACAGCTCTAACTATGTCAGTAGATAATGTACACCAAATCACTCACCTTAGTTTAAAGAAAATACATTCATTCGTGAAGGATCAAGAACAAAGTTTTCCACTAACTGACTCACAGTTAAAGGAAATAACTGAATGGTTAACAAAAGCCTGTCAGGTCCATCAATTGGTTAATTCTTATCCTTCCAAGCTTCCTGCAGGAAAGCACCTATGAGGAACCAGACAAGGACAATTCTGGGAAGTGTACTTTACTTAAATAAAGCCAGCAAGTTATGGACTTAAATATCTCCTTGTCTTTGTAGATACATTTTCAGGATGGACTGAAGCCTTCCCCACCAAAAAAAAGAAAAGAAAAAAAAGGAAAAAAAAGAAACAGTGCAAATTGTGGTGAAGAAGATCCTGGGAGATATTTTTCCAAGATACGGCCTGCCTAAAGTAATAGGGTGTGATAATGGACCGGCGTTCATAACCCACATAAGTCAGGGGTTAGCCAGGACCTTGGGGATTTATTGAAAGTTACATTGTGCTTATAGACCCCCAAGTTAAGGACAGGCAGAATGAATGAATAGAACCATTAAAGAGACCATAACGAAATTAAGCTTAGTGACCGGCATAAAATATTGGACTATGCTCCTGCCTTATGAACTGTTTCATGCAAGAAATACTCCCTCTGTTTCTTTGTGTAACCTCACCCCCTATGAAATTTTCTATGGTGCCCCTCCTCCAGTAAGGGACCTAACTCCAACTCTAAGACCTAACGATCCCTTTCACACCCCCTTGCTTGACAGACTTAACGCTCTTGAAAGAACTCAGGATACCTGTGAAAACAGATGGCCACTGCCTAACAACCTGGGGACGAGAGGACTCCAAATCAACATCAAGTAAGATACTTCTATGTAAGACGACATCAGGTGTCATCCCTGGAACCCCGCTTGAAAGGACCATACCAGGTGCTACTTATAACACCTACAGCGGTAAAGGTAGACAGAATCATTTCCTGGATTCATACCTCTCATCTCAAGCCTGCAGCCTGTTGAGACTCTGGCTGGAAACTGGAAAAGACTGGTAACCCTTTCAAATTGTGTATTCGCCTTGTGGATAAAGCTATAGACTCTCCCCTTGACAACCAGTAGTCCTAACCCTCATCAGCCCATTCAGCACCGATGGCTGATCACAAATCCTACTGGAAAAGAAGTATGGTCTATCTGGTATACAGCCCACTTAGGTAACTACTGACCATCTCTCCACCCAGACAATTATCAGCTGGCTATACGTCTTTCCTATTGGGATATCCCTGATGAAGAGGATGCCACTAAAATTCCATTAAATCCTTTTTGAACCATAGACAATGGAAACAAACATAATGGATGTAGGGACAAGCGAGCCAGATGCAGGTTGGCTAGCCTAGATTACTATGATTGCCTGGTAGACTATCAAAGCCACATGAAATCACGGCTGTGTGGGGGGAAAGCCGACTTCCTCTGTAAGTCATGGGGAAGTGAGCATACAGGGACTGCCTGATGGATCTCAAGCTTTTCATCAAATTCTGTAGAGAAAAGGGAAAGGAAAGAGAAATTGGATGGAAATGGAAGGAGACCCTCATTGTTATACAAAATTACATATAAGAGGTTCTGAGGGGAATGGGAAAAAATTAAGGAGAGAAATGAATTACATTAGATGGGGTAGAGAGAGAAGATGGAAGGGGAGCGGAGGGGGCATAGTAGAGGATAGGAAAGGTAGCAGAATACAACAGTTACTATTATGGAATTATGTAAAAATGTGGATGTATAATCAATGTGATTCTGAAATCTTTGTAATGTTTTGAATAACCAATATAAAAAAAATTCTGTACACAGCATTGGCCATATTACCAATTAGATAACCAAAACCGATGGCCCACAGTGGGGTCTCTAGATCCTCAAATTCTGCGTGACATTTTTAACTTCTGCAAATGCTCAAAAGGGTGAAAAGAGATTCCCCTATGTGGAGGCCTTTTCCCTCCTTCGCTCACATCCTGACCTACGTTTCTCCAATAGATCCTCACGCTTAGCCTTCTGCTCCAGACTCTCTGCTGTCACTATCACCTCAGCAACATGATTTCTCCCCTCCAATTACTAGATCAAAAATCCAAACCTCTGCCAGTTCTCAGACCATTGCCCAATTGCTGAGGTAGCAGGTAATGAAGTACCCCTCCACCAACTCCCTCCTCTCATCTTCTATCAATGTCCGCACCGGATCCCACCAGGTCCTCTTACCAGCTAACCCAAATCTCAAACCAGCTGAGGAGAGCCCTCAGACCCCTATCCAAGATGTAATAAAAATGGACTTAAAAGTGTCTTTGTCATCACTGAAAAAAGGTTACTCAGAATTTAAAGTCCCTTACAGGCTTTTAGTGATACTAACTTCGGTCTTCTCCTCTGCTCTACCTGTTCTACTGCTCAAGTTTTTGTTGTTAGGAAAATCCTAAACCCCTTTCCCATTATTCTTTTACATCTCTCCTTCCTCATTCTCAGATCTTCAGAACTGCTCTCAGTTCCACCTACCCCATCTGCCCCCTCTGTACCAGGCTCACCGAAAAGTCTTATCTGACCTTCTTAAGAAGTCTTCATCATGGCTGACTTTAGGACTTTCAGCAAAAGAGTCCCTATAAAAGACTTCAGAGTAGATAAAATTCCTCTTTTCGTGTTGCCCTGTTCTACTTGGCCACTGGCTAAAAAAATCTGCACTCCTAAGGTAGACACCCCCTTACAAGTTTTTCACAAAATATGTGTACAAGGCCTCTGGCCATGAGTTAGGGATTCACAGAGATGGCTACATTTCTAAGATACAGAAGTTACAAACTGGGCTCCATGGTAACAGCTGGCAGGGTGAAAATTAAAGGGAAGAAAGAGCTCTCCCTAACCCAGATGTCCTTGAAAAGTTAACTTGCCAAGAACAGAGGAAAAAAAAACAGAAAAATAAACTGCTTTTTGTAAACTTCTGCAGACTGTGAACTTCTGCGCCCCTTCCTTTACATGTTGGGTACAAAATTCTGAAACTACCTAAACTTGGGTTTCAGGGGATTTATTGATTATAACAGAAGTAATGCCCTCTGAATCTGGTTGCAAACAAATAGGACTGTTTCCCTGTCTTCGGTACTATCTTAGGCGCCTTGCCTTGTTTGTCCCTACACCAGTATAATTCTATATACTTAAACATTTTTTATGTTTTCATGAAATTGTCAACAGATATGATTAATTGTGTAATGGTGCAGATGTTTCCCAGAGTGCTTAATCCTGATGCATGTTCATTTGAAATTCAAATAGGGGGAAATAAAACCCGGTTCCACTGGGAACATATATCCCTCACTTTAGCCATCCTATTAGAAATAGGAGTTGCTGCAGAGGTGGGCACAAGAACCACTGCCTTGGTCCATGAGACACAACAAATGACACAATTAGAAGCAGCAATAGACCAAAACTTAAAGATATTAGAAACCTCCATCACAGCTTTGCAGAAATCTTTAACCTCTCTCTCTGAAGTTGTTTTACAGAACAGTCGAGGGTTGAACCTCCTCTTCATGAGAGAAGGGGGCCTTTGTTCTGCATTGATGGAAGAATGTTGTGTTTATGGTGACCATTCTGGAGTTGTAAAAAAATCTATGAGTGAATTAAAAGGACAACTTGAAGAGTGTCAATGAGAGAGACAGGTCAAAAAAGGGTAGTTTGGGTCTTAGTTCACACAGTCCCCCAGGTTAACTACATATTTATCAACCCTGGCAGGTCCAATAATAATCCTCATATTATTGCTAACTATAAACTCTGTTTGCTCAACCATGTAATTTCTTTTCTCCAGTCTCAAATTGGACAAGTTAAACTTATGTTAATACCCCACTAGCAGACATAAAATGTGACACCCCCCAATGATCACTTTTATGACTAAAAGTAGCCAGAAGAAGAAGTGGGGAATGAAAGGTTAATAAAATAGGCACTTGTCACTTCCTGTTTTTCTGTATGCTTAACAAAACACTGTTGAAATCTTGAGAAATGTTTGCTAATCTTGTTCCCAGAATGTGCTGTCCCCAACTGCCAAACTACAGAATGCACTCCCTCACCCGGTTGCGCGCAAACTGCCCACTCGCCCTGATCCATTAATAAAATTCCCTCCCTGCCCTCTTCAAGGAAAGTATATAAGCTCTGCTTAAGCTGTTCTCAGGGCTCTCTGTTCTATTCAAGTGAGCTATGAGCACCAGCACGCTGGACCCCCAATAAACCCTTTGCTGTTGCATGAGATAGATTCTGGGTGGTCTCTTCCTCCGACGCTCACCTGACATTTACTTGGATGATTGAATGTAGAAAAGAACATCCATTAAAAACGGGATAGTCAGTAAGATTAGGAATATAGTTGGTAGGTTTAGGAAGAAGAGTGAATATAGGATTTGGAAAAAAAGTCCTTTAGCAATAGGGTTTCATATAGAGAGTGAATGTAAATGTCAGCACATGTGAAGAGCCAGTCACAATGATGAACTGGAGAAAACATGTAGGAAAGCAGATATCAATAGAGACATTATGAAATCAGGAAAAGCATAAAGTTAGTGATAGGATTACACATTAAACAGGGTTGACTTTAATTATATAATCTTAGGAAAAAAGAAATATGTAGTCATCAATAGGATTGACATTTGAGAGCATTAGGCAAGTTGACATGGATGATTTTAGTAATGCAGGTTCACTTTCCATTTAGGTTTTGGTACAATCATAAGTGTGACCTTTGCATTTTGTGTTCAGAATATTACTGTGATACAATGTATATGTAGATCAGGTGACATGAGTATTTCTCGTACCATTTCTGGGAGCAATATTTTGAAGACGTATAAATTAGTATTGGGGGTACAAAGAGTTGTACCCTGTGTCTATGAATATTTAGAGGTTTCCTGGCCTAAAGACATTTTGAGAAACTGCCTCTGAGGCTGGGCACTTGAAACATATGTTGTTGTCAGTAGCTTTAACTTCCTTTGTAGTGAGACCATCAAAGCTAGATATGCATCTATGTGACCTGAAGGACATGTGTTCTTATTTTCCAATGAACATGGTGCAGCAGTGATGAATTCTCTTTTTGTAGGTAAACAATGGCCATTGGGGCTAAGCGTCTCCCCGTGTTGACTGTGAAGCCCTTTGGTCAAACTCCACTTTTAATGGTCTTTCTTGCTGCTACAATGGGAGTTTGGTATATGCTTCACAAAATACAAGGAGTTCAAATGGGTCGCAGTGCTGCACCGCATTCTGTCACATGTGGTTGGTCAGTGTCTGCTGGAGAACGCACCAACCAGGCTTCTATCCCACATAGCTTGCGCCCTTGTCCATAGCAACCTGATTCTGAACATTGCCTAGAAACGTCTCCATATACCAAGATGCCTTTTCATATAATTGTCTGCTGGCTGCACCATGTCAGTCACAGGATATTTGGAAGCCAATGGCAGATCTACATGGCCACAACACAGATGTATTATCACACACTTGCTAACCACTACTCTAGGCTCACTACTCAGAAGGCTCCAACTTACTGGCATCTCTGTTCTACAGCATTTTCATGAAACCCAGTCAATCAAGGCACTGTCTGGTATACTCCTGATCAGCAATAGGACATGGAAATGTTTTCCAGTGCCACCTGGTCAAGGGAATGTCCAAAATTTCATGTTATTTATCTCGCCATTTTTCAAGGATGAATTTGGAGCCACTGTGGGTTTCCCATTCATCCAGGAACCATAAAATTTTGAGGAAGCTCATTTGAATGAAACCTCTGGAGAACTCTCACAGGCAAGGCTTCCCAAAGAGGGGGCAAAAGGTCACATGAAGCCAGGCCCATTGAGGTCTACAATGTGAGATCCATGTGTGTTTTGTCTCTTAATTGTGGCTGCCAACTCTTTAAAATTAAAATCATGTAATATCCTGGATGAGATTCCTATGGCGATGTGGAAAGCCATCCTGGGCCTAGAACTCAGTTTCCAAGGGCGACTCTCATGCGTGGCCTCCTAAAATCCCAACACGACTTCATGGCAATACTTCTCTGAGTTCGGTTCCAGAACTCAGTCTTATGGGGAATCACACCAGTGTTCAAGCCCAGGTGGACCCAGTCATCTCTTCCAACCACCAACAAATGATCACAATTAAAACCAAAACACTCCCAAATGGCCTTCAGGTTCTTCCATATAGACACTCAACATAAATTATATAACAGGTTCCAACTTTAAATAATGGATTGAATTGTTATCTGAAAATATACAGGAAATCTTATATTGATATACAATCATTCATTTCAACCAGTTATACATCTAATGGTAATATTAGGGTTATGGTTTGTCATGAAGAGTGTGGGAGTTTTGCTTCAAATTATTATGGATATCGAAAATAATGTGTTTGGAAAGAAGTCTCATGAGAAGAACAGTCAAGAAACCTGGAGGAATACATGTGTTCTGAAGCAGGAAATGATTGAAAGTGAAACAAATGCCTATTAATTTGTGAACCTGTGGATGAAATATATATCCTATGGTGTGTATAAACTGAAGAAATAGTAATGTACCAGTGTTAAATAAAATGAACTTCAAAATACACATCATGTCCCATAGGAATCTATTTGCATTGATGTTAAACTGGGTCAGTTACTGTAGAAATATTAGGATTGTATGCACCATTCACTGAAGTTACTTTTCAGTACTAGGAAACAAATATGTATTTCAGGTGGATGTATATTTCTGAGAATAATCTTGTGAAAAGTTGATTATGAATCCACATACATGAACATGAATGAATTTAGGTAGTGTATATAGGACACATATATTTTATATTTTGAAAAATTTGGAGAGTATATATATATTTACACACAAAAAAACACAAACACAGACAATAAAAAGTAGCAATATATATGCCAATCGAAATTATTCATGAAATATATATCATCCACTGATGCAAAAATACTTATTTTACTTAACATGGATTTATGTATAATGTTTTTCTACTAGGAGGCTCCCCCATAGGCTGAATTTTCAGTTCCAACAGCGTTTAGGAGTAGTGATCTCTTATCACAATTTGAATCTGCTAAGTCAGCCACCTCACAAGAATATACGTGTGATACCAGGTAGGATTCTATATGTGCATATAAAATACATGTGGTGAATAGGCTACAGAGAATGGGAGCCAGGTATTCACATATTTTTTAACTTTAAAAACACATGGAGAACTATTTCAATTAAAAATTAGCTAGATTTATAACACCTACCCTATATCATGCAAAAGGCAACTCCAAGTATACACCATGTCTTCTCTGAACTGCTTGTATTTCTATTCTATTTGGGTTATTTTTCTCCATCATATTAGGATTAGTAGTCATAGTCTAGTAGGGTATGGGTTAGTGCCAGGTGTCCTGGCCTGCAGGACACATCAACGTGGGCATCGAACATAGTTGGGGAGAAATGAAGGGACAAGAGACAGGAGAGATGACAGCCAGACAGGAGTTCTGATCAAGCTGCAAACTTTTATTGTTCTCACAGGGTGTTTATATGCTGCCGATGGGAAAGCTCTCTTATCGGCAGTTGCTGGATTTCTTCACAGGGTTAGATAACCTCAGGATATTTCAGGAAGACAGATGGTGACAGGATGTCTCAGGGAGATAGATGGTTGTGGGATATCTCCCAGGCAGGATGTCTCCCAGGGGGCTGTTTCTTGTAAGTGTCAGGATATTCTTTGAAGGAGAACTTCCTTCTAGCCCCTGACATCTCCCCCTTTCTTATATAAAATATTTGACCTACCTTACTGGCCATGTTTTTAGGGGGGGTTAGAGGCTCTGTTTTTCTAGGAGGCCTTAGAATATCTCCTGATCCGAGCGAGCATCTTTACTAGCAGATTTCGTGGTGGCCTTGGCATGTTTTTGGAGGAGATGGCCTTGAAGGGGAAGCATGCCAACCGCCATGCACCAGAGCGTGTCACTCAGAGGTCTTGTGTTTGGGGATCCGTGGATCCATCCTTTTGCAGTCCTTTCTTCACCCTCCGATATTATGGCCTAACGTCCTCACTCCATGGGTGCGTCTTCCCCCAAGCCGAAGGGCCCATGTAGACGAACCCTTATGGCAAGGGCAGAAGATGGTTTGTCAGAGCTGTTACTTATAGTTTTATGTAAGAAAGAGAGATCTGTGGGGATGTAAACTTGAGAAATAAGCCTGTGAGAAGGGAAGAACATCCTTTTAAAAGTTGACAGCGTGGTCTTCCAACTCCAGATGATGACAGTGGATCTGTATGGGCTTAGAGGCCATAATATTAATGTGTTCTTTAATAAATTGTACCACACTGTTTATAATGCAGGGTCCTATGGTCACCATTAAACGTAAACCCAACAAAGGGCCTAATAGGGGAAGAAGGTAGGGTAGAAATCCATTAAGCTTAGTCCAGAGGGGATTTTCAAATAGTTCCCTTCATCTCTTTTCTAGATCTTCTTGAAGCTGCTTAAATTTAGTGCATACTATGACTGATTTATTGGAATAAAAGAAGCATCGTTCCCCTAAGGCCAATCAAATATCTCCCTGGTTAGCAGTCAGCAAATCTAAGCCTCGTCTGTTTTGAAGGAACACTTTTGCCAGGAAGTCTATTTGGTCCTACAAATCTTTAATGGTTTCTGATAGAGTTTGTACATCATTTTAAGTTGTTGAGACAGGCGATGGTAAGGGTGTATAGCCATGCCTAAGCCAGTGTACCTGTGACCACAGCAGCTATTATTCCAAGGCTGGCAATAAGTGGTAAGGCCTGTATCGCCCGCCTCTGTCTTTTGACTAAGGTGTCTAGGCTAGAGGTTCATCTCCTGGGACAATAGTTATATCAGGGAGTAATAAGGCAAGAACACAGCCACTGGTCCAATTCGCTGGAAGCCTGGGGAAGGCCACATTTCCTCCACACATAACAACTGTGCCATTGGGTGGACAAAGAGATGGGATGGGTGAGGAATAATTTTGTACTGTTGAGCGATTTCCAAAGGAAGTAATTCCAAAATCCATATCATAGGTATTATTCTGCATTGCGCCTAAAAGACATAATGTAAAAGTGCCTATAGGCTGTAGTTTAAAGGGAAATCCGGGTTGGCATGTATTATCATTGTCCATAGTAGAATTAATAGGAACTGCCATAGGCATGCTTGCCCCTGTTGTCATGCAGAGCCAGCAATTACCAGCAAGGGTGGGGTTGGAATTATTAAGGAAGGAGAAGGTAGTTTGCAAAATATCTAATGTATTGGTATCTAAACCTGGGAACTGGGATTTTGGCTACATTAAGGGATGATATGTGAGCTCAGGGATTTGGGGTTTCAAAAGTTTGATTATCTGAGGATGCTTGACAGCATCAGTGGGTCCTCTACCATCAGAGACCCCTGTAGGGGCCTTAATGGGCAAGTAGAAACGTTTTCCGACAGTGCCTTGGCTCCCAGCTGACTGTAGCTTGGTGTATTTGCCTTCTCCTACCCGGTCAAAGAGAACGGGGGTATAATGAATAGTGGTCCCCCCTGCTTCATGAGTTTTAGTTAGGGAGGCTTCAAAAAATCATTCTCCCTGCTTGTTAACACAAATTGAGGCCGACACATAACAAGAGACAGGCATCGCCTGGGTATGCGTACGGGTTGCAGAACAATTTTGGAGAGCTTTACTTGTACTAGGGGGAATAATCTTTGGCTTGTTAACACATACCCATTTAGGCTGATGAACTCCTCTGAGTTTATGGTCAACCTCGGCACGGAGGTAAGCCACCTTAGTCATGCAGTCAGCAGTCTGGGTCAAACTAGTGGGAGCCTGAGTCCAAGATCCTCCCTTGCATTCACGGGGGGGGGGGCAAAAAGGTACTCAATGATGTTGGAAGGTGGAGGGCCAAGGCCTCCGTGCACAAACCTGTTCAGCAGAAGTGCCTTAAGCAGGATCCTCACACAGATTGTTGGATGGATCCGAAAAAGAGGAAAATTTGTACTCAGGGGGAGGGCCTCCGTCCCCGGTTTGAGGTAAGTCATTAACCTGTTTAACCAGGCGTTCTGGTAACCATCTTGGGGCTGCTAGCTCTTGGTCCAAAACACAAGCTGAGCCTCGTTCCCAGATGAGGACAGGATCTGGGCGTTTCCATTTATTTGTAAGGGGATTTCGCCACATAACAGGTGGGTGATCAGAATTGGAAAAGGGATGCCAGTGTCTGTCTGCAGCCAAAACGCCTTCACTGTCTAGGGAAGAAAAAAAAGGGCAAATAATGCATGGTTAAGGCAATGCCTGTGAGTGGTAAATACAAGGGCGGAAACTTTAAGGCGGGATAGCCAAGTCTTTAGGGTAAGGTGGAACATTCCACAATGCCTTGGCCCTGAGGTTTGTATTGAATTCCAGTAGTATGACAAAATTGCAAGGTAGCACAAAACTGTTTAAACTTAGCACTGGTATATGGAGGACAATTATCTGTTTTAATATGTATTGGTTTACCCATTATGGAAAAGGCTGAAACAAGATGAGAAAGGATATCTTTGGTAGCCTCTCCAGAATGTGGTGATGCAAAAATAAAACTGCTGAAGGTATCGATAAAAACGTGTATATATTTGGTTTTTCCAAATTCAGGAAAATGAGTAACATCCATTTGCCAAAACTGATTTGGCAGTAATCCTCGGGGGTTAACTCCCAAGTGTTGAATAGGGAGGGAGAGAGCGCAAGCAGGGCATTCTTTTACTATTTCTCGTGCCTGTTGCCTGGTAATTTTACAAAGTAATCGAAGGCTCTGGGAATTTAGTTGGTGAAGATTGTTTAGCTCCGTGGCCTTTTGAATGGAGCCACAAAAAATTGGAAAGATGGTAGGAGTTGCTGCATCAGCTTGAGCATTACCTGTGTTAGAGGGCCGGAAAGATCAGAGTGTGCCCTGATGTGTCCTAAGAAAAATGGGTGTTGTTTGGCCTGAATTAGCTGCTGAAGCTGGTGAAACAGAAAGGAAGCATTGGAAGAAGCTTTAATGGCGGGTGAAATCTCCAGCAGGGGCACAGAATGAGCAATGTAGGCACTGTCTGTATGAATATTAACAGGATTCTCACAAAATGTTATAAAAACTTGTGTTATGGCAAACAATTCCACAAACTGTGCTGAATGATAGACAGTATCAAAGGTGGTAGGCTGCTTATTGAGAACAAAGACCCCACAGCCATTACTGGAACCGTCTGTAAAGACAGTAAGGGCTTGAGGACTGGGAGCCTTTTGAGTAATTTTGGGAAAAATAAATGGATGTATCTGGACAAAATGTAAAAGGGTGTCATTGGGGACGTGGTTATCAATTGTTCCCAAATGGCCTGATTGGGCAATACCCCATTCATCCCCTCTCTGTAGTAAAAGTTGAGTTTGGTCATTAGTATATGGAATTAAAATATTATCAGGGTCTTTGCCAAAATGTTGTCGAGAAAGCAAACAAACTTTAATAATAATAGAAGCTACCTGAGCAAGATAAACGGTAATAAACTTGGAGAATGTGGTGGATAAATGGACCCAAAGCAAGGGGAAGCCTTTATTTTTAAAATATGGATATCACTGCCAAAATTTTTCTGAGGGTATATGAGGAGTGTGTAAAAGAACCAGAACCAGAAGAAGGTTATAAGAAATTTGTGTAACAAACTGTTTGGCAATGGCTTCTGTGACTTTGTTTAATGCCTGTCATGCCTCGGGAGTAAGCTTTTGAAGAGAGGAGGGGTAGGAATCACCTCTCAAAATATCATTAAGGGGCAAAAGTACACAAGTGGGTAATTTTAAATATGTTCTTAGCCATTGAATATCTCCCAGTAATTTTTGAGAATCATTAAGGGTGTGAAGATGGTCCACACGTAGTTGTATTTTAGGAATTTGGAGATTATCTTGAAGTTTAAGGCCCAAATAGGTATAAGGGTCCTGTGTTTAAACCTTATCAGGAGCTATCTGTAGTCTCAAGGTAGTAAGGGTTTTCTAAAGGTCCAAGTAACAATTATTAAGGTCATGGTAATTAGGTGCAGCAATTAAAAAATCATCCATATTATGTAAAACATAAAATTGTGGTCATCACTCTCTCACAGGGTCTACTGCTTGAACAACTTATTTTTAGCAAAGACTAGGGCTGTTGGCCATACCTTGGGGAAGAAACTTCCATTGATATCTCTGCATAGGGCCGTGGAAATTAATGCAAGGGAGACTAAAGGCAAAATAGGGTCTATCCTCAGGATGTAAAGGAATGGTAAAAAAGCAAACATTTAAGTCAATAACCATTTTACAATAGTTTTGGGAAATAGCCACTGGTGTGGGAATTCCAGGCAGTAGTGCTCCCATCAGGCACATAACTTTATTAATGGCACACAAATATTGTAAAAGACGTCACTTGCCTGATTTTTTCTTGATAACAAAAATACGAGTATTCCATGGTGAGGTTGAGGGCTCTACATGGCTGGCTGCCAGCTGTTCCTGCACTAACATGGAGGCAGCCTCCAATTTTTGGGGGGGTAAGGGGCCACTGATCCACCCACACAAGAGTCTGAGTCCCCCAAATAATTTTATCTGCATGGGGTACAGGAGGGTCAGGAACCGACACTAAAAATCAGAATACCCAAGTTCTTATGTATTTGTTTTTTTATGGGTTTTATAGTCCCCACCAGTCCTTGTCTCAGTCTCACAAGGCCTGTACCAGGGACAAAATTCATACGAAGCATTTGATGAGTCACCATGGAATTGGGACTGGCAAGAATAACTTCCATTTGACTCAAAATATCTCGTCCCCATAGGTTAACAGGGAGGTCAGGAACAATGAAAGGAGTGACAGTCACCTTATTACCCTCTTTATCAGTCCAGCTAAGAGCCCTAGAACTGACATGGGGATTTTTTGATTCTTAACCCTTTTAGGTCATTCAAGGATGGGGTGATGGGCCAACCTGATGGCCAGTATTTGTGAGAAATAATTGTGGCATCAGCTCCAGTATCTAGAATTCCTTGGAATTCCTTTCCTTCAATAAGTAAGGCAAGGGTGGGTCTATTGTGAGAAATGGGCTGAACCCAATATACATCAGAGGAGCCAAGGGAGCCTGTCCCCCGTTGTAGGTTTGGGCGGTGGAAGTGCCTCCTGAATCCAAGGGAAGGAATATTAATTGTGCAAGTCTTGTTCCTGCTGGGATGGCTGCAACTCCATTAATAGCTGTTGCCAGTATTTTTATTTCTCCAGTGAAATCATTATCATTAATGCCAGGGAAGACCTGAACACCATTTAAGGTAGCAGAGGCTCTTCCAAGAATAAGGGCACTCGTATGAGATGAGGGGGGACCCATAATTCTAGAGGGTATTATCTGGTGCCCTTGCATTGAGTCTAATATTGTATTGGTGGTGGCACAGAGGTCCAATCCTGCGCTGCCTGGGGTGGCTAGTTGGAGGGAGGCAATTGTGGGGAAGAATTTTGTGGTAGGTTTGGAGTTTGGGAGGGAACAAACCTTATTGCCCCTGGTTTTGTCCTGGGGGAGGTCGTGGCCAGGGGCTGGCCCTGCAGGGAATTTCCTGAGAAGCAGGAAGAAATAGACTGTCTGAGGCCATTTATCTTAGATCTACACTTACTGGCCCAGTGATGACATTTACCACATCTAGAACAAAGGGTAGCTGGGGGCGGTTTAGCCCCAGTTTGAGGAGACGATATTCCTAGGCTTTGTTTGCCTTTCGGACACTTGCGTGCAAAATGGCCAGGTTGTTTACAAGTACATGAGCCAGGATTGTGAAAGGCCTTGGTAAAGGGGGCACGTAGGGTGAGACCCATGGCATGGGCTGCACCCACCCCTGCACAGAGTCTAATAAAGTCAGAAAGTTTCCCTTTTTTCTTATGTGGTCGAAGAACATCCTGACATGCCAGGTTGGCGTTTTCAAAGGCAAGATGTTTTACAAAAGTTCTTTCGCTTTCGCTTGGTCCAAGCAAGAATTCTGCAGCTAGGTTAAGCCGGGGAACAAAGTTTCTATAAGGGTCGTTGGGTCCTTGTCAAATTTTTGCCAAATAAGTGGTAGCCGAACCCATTTGAGGGAGGCATCTCCAAGCATGTAAGCCAGCCATCTGAATCTGCGCCAAAAGTCCAGCAGGGAAACGTGCCTATTTAGTTTTAGTGTCAAATGGCGCATAGCCCACTAGCTTAACATAAGTTCAGGATTTAGAGGAGGCCTTAGTTAATTTTTTTGAGCAGATTCCTGACAGTGCTTCTTGAAATCTGCATTCCATAACAGGAAATCTCCGGCACTGAGGGTAGCTCGGTCTAAAAATTTCCAATCATTGGGAGTAAGCCATTGTGCGCTGTGGCTTTCTAATAAAGTCAACGTGTAGGACACAGTGGGGCCATTGTGAGCACAAGTCTTTTTATGTTTTTCAAGAAAACGCAGGCTTAATTTTTTGTAGACACTCTGGGTTTCTTCCTGCCTAGGGGTGAACTCCTCATCCTCTGAGTCCTGATCTCCTTGATCCATTTCCCCCACTTCCTCCTCTTGATCATCGTCTAAGTCTTTGACCTCAGCCTGGGCAGGCTTATCTATCTGACTGCGGTTGACTGGGAAGGCGAGAACAGGCTGATGGAGCAGCTTAGACTTTGTATTAGACCGCCGTGGGCCAGCTTGCATTGACTCCGTGCCTAAGGCTAATGAACAGAGCTCAGAGTCAAGGGATCTTAATTCTTTTAAAAGTTTGATCTGTTCCCGTCTATGTTGGATAGACTCTCACAAGGGAGCCAGGCTAGGCAAGGGAAGTGGGGAAAAAATATCTGGGTGGCATTTTGCTCCTGAAGGGCTGGAGCACAAAAGGCAGGAGGGATATACAAGGTAGGTAGATGTGTAAGTCCTATAGGCTGTGGCAGGGTCCTGAGAGGTGGTGCATCTTCTGAATGGTAGCTTGCTGCTTCCTTCTCCAAGGTAACGTCCGTCCCAGGGGTCAATGTGTCTCTGGGATTTAAAACTCGATAAAGGTGTTTGGTAACCATTGGAGTCTTATTCATTAGGGTGGTATTTTGAGGGGGACCAGGAAGGTTCCCAGGGTCCTGGGGAGACTGAGAAGGGTCAATGTCTATACTAACTGATGGGCATGCCGTGGGGAGACGAGAGGTGTTTGGCATAGACTCTTCTCCAATCCTGAAAAGTTGTAAGGTACCATTGTCAAAGGGTGAACTTTTAAGAATTTCATTAATTAAATTCCAGTAAGAAAAGGTGGGAACTGGCACTCTTTCTGGGCCAAAGGTTTCATAATAATCTTTTAAACAGTCTCTTACTCTAAGCCATCTTTTACCATCAATGGTCACTTCAAGGTGAAAGCATGGACACAATTCTCCTATGTATTAGAAGAAAAATTTTAAGTCCTTTTTCTTAACACGCACCCCCCCCCCCTTGAGGCCTGACAAAAACAAATCCTGTGACGAAACTGCTTGTCCCATGGTGGGTCACTCACCGTGCGTCATCCCCACTCTCCTCCTGGATCTGTCTCTTGGTGGTGTCTGCTGAGGCAATCGCGAGCTCCACTTGATGAAGTCTTCCAGGAGGACAGGGTTCCCAATCAGTCAAAGGCTCGAGCCCCAGTCAGTGGGTGCCAGTAGTCCCGGCTGGAGAGACACATCAACAGGGGCAGCGAACCTAGATGCGGAGGAATGAAGGAACAAGAGACACGAGAGATGACAGCAAGACAGGAGTTCTGATCAAGCTGCAAACTTTTATTTTTCACACAGGGGCATTTATATGCTGGAGATGGGAAAGCTCTCTTATCCGAAGTTCCTGGATGTCTTCACAAGGTGAGATAAACTCAGAATGTTTCAGGAAGACAGATGACAACAGGATGTCTCAGGGACACAGTTGGCTACAGGATGTCTCCCAGACAGGATGTCTCCATGGGGGCTGTTTCTTATAAGTGTCAGGCTATTCTTTGAAGGTGAATTCCTTCTACCCCTGACAGTCAGGGATTCAGTATTTCGAATGGAAAATTGGAAAAAGAATCCAATGTGTATTCAGAACAATGCCTTGACATTACCTTCATCCCAAGTAAGACACAATTAGAGGAGAAGAGTTAGAAAATCTGTGAATACACATCTGGAATGGAAAATGCTCAGGAGTTCACAACCTTGGAAGTGGTATAGGAGTTTCCAAAAGTAAGGGACAGGGTAAAAACTCCACAAACATGGAGCTCTGCCGGCCTAAAGATTTCTTCAGAAACTTCATCTGAGGTTGTTTTTAGGAGCTTTAGGTTCCTTTGTAGTGAGACGATCAAAGCTGGGTCGGCATCTATGTGACCTAGAGGACATTGTTTCTTATTTTCCAATGAACATGAGGCAGCAGTGCTGAATTCTCTCTTTGTAGGTAAACTTTGGCCACTGGTGGCTAAGTGTCTCCCAGTATGCAATGTGAAGCCATTGGTCATGCTCCAATTTTTGTGGTGTTTCTTGCAGCTGCACTGGGAGTTTGATATTTGCTTCAAGAAATACAAGAATTTCAACAGGGACACAGTGATGGAGGGATTTCTGTCACGTGTGGTGGGTAAGGGTCTGCAGGAGAATGCACCAACAAGGCTTCTATCCCACATATCTTGCCCCCTTGACCATAGCAATCTGATTGTAAACATTGCCCTGAATCCTCTCCATATAACAAGATGCCTTTACATACAAGGGTCTGTGGCTTGTACCATGTCAGTCACAAACCATTTGGAAGCGAAGGGAAGATGCAGATGACCCGACCACAGATGTTTTAACACACACCTGCACACCACTGCTCTAGGCCGACTACTCAGCAGGCTCCAAATTAATGGCATCTCTGTTCTACACCATTTTCATGAAACCCAGTCAATCAAGGCACTGTCTGGTACACTGATGGTCATCAATAGGACATCCAAAGGTTCTCCAGGGCCACCTGGTCATGGGAATGTCAAAAATTTAAAGGTATTTATCTAGCCATTTTTCAAGGGTGAAGTTGGAGGCACTGTGGGTTTCAATTCATTCAGGAACGATTAAATGGAGAGTAAGCTCATTTCAATGAAAGCTCTGGAGAACTATCACACGCAAGGCTTCCCAAAGAGAGGCCAAAAGGTCCCATAAAGCCATACCTATTGAGGTCTACAATTTGAGGTCCATGTGTGTTTTGACTTGCAACTATGGCTGCCAAGTCTTTAAGAATAAAATCATGTGATATTCTTCCCGAGATTCCCAGTGCTCTGTGGAAAGCCAACCTGGGCCTAGATCTCAGTTTCCAAGGGCGATTCTCATACGTGGCCTCCTAAAATCCCAACACAATACAAGGCAATACTTCTTTGAGGTAAGTTCCAGAACTCAGTCTCTAAGGAGAATCACAGCAGTGTTCAAGCCCAGGTGGACCCAGTCATCTATTCCAACTGCCACACAAATGACCGCAATTAAAATCAAGACACTCCCACATGGCCCTCATTTTCTTCCATATAGACACTCATCATAACCTCTGGCTGGAGGTTTCCATGAGGGGCACAGCCCAAGACAGTGTCCAAAATAAGCTCCCTTGCATCCATTTGCCTAAAGTCAGTGTGGCCGGGACATCCTTCCTGTGAACCAGGAGTGTTCAAAGAGGCCTGCCGTTAATATTGCTCTTATTCTCGATTTTGAGGCCTACTGACTGTGGGGTTTAGATTCTTTATGTTAATTGGAGTCATGAGAAAACCCAAGAACCTATGGTCTAGTGTCTGCAGGGCTTTGAAGAACTCATTTGACCCAAAGGATCTGTATTTTCAATGATGGAAGTCAGAAACTTTACAGAGGAAGGCGAGAGACTTCATCCAACATGACTGCACTTTTGGCTTTTTGATTTGGATGCGCACATGGGATTTTTCTTTAGATCCATCAGGTGCTGAGAATCTAAGCCACAGCCTCACACAGGGCCAAGAGGCTGATTCAGACACATCCCTTTCCAAAGCAATTAAGAAAGAGCCAAAGGTAAAGTCCATACATTTCCATTTGAAAACTGTTTTCTTCAGGCTTCCAAAAGGCATAGCCTGAGGCAAAGACCTTCCTGACATTCAGGGCAACAGAAGGATATGTAAGCAAAAGGCCCAAAGAGGGGTTTCTCCACTGAGACTTTCGTGGTCACACTGATATCTGAGTTTTCTGAGATGCTCATCATTTCCTTCAGCTCTCTAGTACATGGCCGTATCACAGAGCATGGAGGTGGTACATATCTTGGACACAATACCATGAGCGTATTCTGGAGATTGCCCATAATTCAGGTAGAGAACAGGAACTTAAGATATTAGGTGTTGCCCATCCATTAGGCAAGCCACAGACCATTCATAAATTGGGCAGAATGAATGCTGGGAAGATTTATACTAGAAAGGACACATGTATTTATGCATTCTCTTTTCTATTGTCTACAACCATGGACACAGTGGGATACACAGACATAGAAAGACTAGCCTTGTCAAACGACTTACTAGAATCAGTTCACACCAAACCAAACAAACCTACTTTCTTACCTATCTCAGAACATGAGACAAAACCACAAACCAATACCCACACCCACACCCACACAGACCCCCAAGTACGTCTGTGACAATACGGAGTGTCGTTTGATGGTGGGCCATAATAAATTCCCTCATAATGGGCTGTCCTGTCTCAGGTCTCGTCTCTGTGGCCAACTTTGTGAAGCTGTAAGGAGCCAGTGGTGAGCCACTATCTGCTTTCTCAGGAAAGGCCCCTCTTCAGACCTTCCTGGCATTTGGCCATCCTCACATAAGTAGGTACCAAGAAAGACTGACTCTGTCTTTGGTAAATCCGAAAACGTTTGACCACTGGGACTGGGACTGGGACTGGCTCTGGATGCCTGGCTTCCTGGATCCCAAGTTCAGAGAATTCCATCACCAAAGAAGTGAGGTGAGGTCACTTCCTTCAGGAACTGAATGAGGTCCCTACCTTGGCAACCACTTTGTCCTAACAGTTGCTTCCAAGGGTCCCATGAGATGGAGGCTGCACCTACTTACTCTGACATTTTCACAAGTTAGAATGGTATACAACCATAGGCACCCAGGAACAGCTCTCCAAACAGGCCTGGTTTGCTGCATCTTCTTTACATTAAGAAGAGAGAGGCTGATTCCGACACAACCCTTCATCCCGACCAGGTTGTTTGCCATGGAAGATGACTTTTGCTCTCTGAGGTCCTTAATAACTGCCTACATATTCTCCAGGGATCATTTCTTTAATGACCTTTGAGGTTCTCAGCAGGTGAAAGATCCCTTAATTTCTGTCTTGTAAGAGCAACTCTGTCCCTGCTCTTCTGTAAAGTTAGATTGAGGGAAGAGTGTATGGTTAGGGTTAATAACATGTTCAATCTGTGTTAGGAACTATTCTGCTGGATGAATAATGTTATTGGGAACCTACGATATTTATAAGAATATGTAGGTGAAATATATGTATGAAAACAGAAACCTAAGATTTGAAGCCCTGAAGGGCATTGGGCCCTTCTTTGGGATACTTAGTGTTGACTTACTTTCTGCACAGATGTCTCAGATAAATCCATATACAATGGCATAGGACCTTGTACATTGGATGATTGAATGTGGAAGAGAACATCCAGTCAAAAAGGGATAGTAGGTAAGATTAGGAAGATAGTTGGTAGGTTTTGGAAGGAGAGTGAGTATAGGATTTGGAAAAAAACTTCTTTAGCAATAGGGTTTCTGTTAGAGGGTGAAGGTAAATGTCAGCACATATGAAGATTCAGTCACAATGATGAACTTTGGAAATTATGTAGGAAATCAGATAATAATAGAGACATTACAAAATCAGGGAAAGTATAAAGTGAGTGATAGGATTAGATATTTTGAACGGGGTTGAGTTTGAATATATAATCTTAGGAAGAAACAAATATGTAGTCACCAATAGGATTGACATTTGAGAGCATTAGGCAATGTGGACATGGATGTTTTTAGTAATCCCTGTTCACTTTCCTTTTAGGCTTTGGTACAATCATAAGTGTGACCTTTGCATTTTGTGTCCAGAATATTACTGTGATAAAATGTATATGTAGATCGCGTGACATGAGTATTTCTTCCAGCATTTCTGGGAGCAATGTTTTGAAGTCCTATAAATTAGTATTGGTGGTACAAAGAGGTGTACACTGTGTCTATGAATATAGAGATAGTGCATGAATAGACCACATTGTGAATAAATAATATAACTGGTCCCACAGATTGAATTGATATCTGAAAATATATAAGAAATCTTATATCGATATACCATCATTCATTCCAACCAGCAATACATCTAATGGTAATATTAGG
The DNA here is from genome assembly GCF_048772815.1 of Callospermophilus lateralis. Classification (NCBI taxonomy): domain Eukaryota; kingdom Metazoa; phylum Chordata; class Mammalia; order Rodentia; family Sciuridae; genus Callospermophilus; species Callospermophilus lateralis. The sequence continues at coordinate 498,407 of NW_027513621.1, forward strand.
GTTATGGTTTATCACGAAGTGTCTTTGAGTTTTGCTTCAAAAGTGACATGGAAATCGAAAATAATGTGTTTGGAAAAAAGTCTCATGAAAAGACCCATCAAAAACATGGAGGAATACATGTGTTCTGTAGAATAAAGTGATTGAAAGTGAACAAAATGCCTATAAATTTGCAAACTTTTGGATGAAATATATTTGCTATGATGAGCATAAACTGAAGAAATAGTAATGTACCAGTTTTGAATAAAATAAATGTCAAAATGCACAACATGTCCCATAGGAATCTACTTGCATTGATGTTAAACTGGTTCAGTTACTGTGGAAATATTAGGATTTGTATGCACCATTCACTGAAGATAGTTTTCAGTACTAGGAAACAAATATGTATTTCAGGTGAATGAATAATTTTGAGAATACTCTTGTGAAATTTTGATAATAAATACACATACTTGAATATGAATGAGTTTAGGGAGTGTATAACAAGGCATATTTCATATTTTGAAAAATCTGGAGAGTGTGTATATATATATATACATACACAAACACACAGACATTAAAAATAGCATAATATATTCCAATTGAAATTCACCATGAAATATATGTCATCTACAGATCCAAATATATTTATTTTATTGAATATGGATTGATATATAATGTTGTTCAACAAGGAAGCTCACTCATAGATTGAATTTTCAGTTCCAACAGCATTTAGGAGGAGTGATCTCTTACAATTTGTATCTGCCAAGTCAGTCACCTCACAAGAATGTACGTGTGGTATCAGGTAAGATTCTATAATTGCATGTAAAAATACATGTGCTGAATAGGCTACAGAGAAAGGGATGCTTTGACATTACAATCACTGAGACTAAGGCACAATTCGAGGAGAAGAGTTAGAAAATCTGTGAATAAATATCTGGAATGGAATATGCTCAGGAGTTCACAACCTTGAAGATGGTAGAGGAGATTTCAAAAGTAAGGGACAGGGAAAACAGTCCACAAACATGGAGCTCTTGTTCCCTAAATCCTTCTTGAGAAACTGACTCTGATTTTGGGCACTTGAAATATATGTTGTTGTCAGGAGATTTAGCTTTTATTGTAGTGAGACAGTCAAAGCTGTGTCTGCATCTATGTTACCTGGAGGACATGGTTTCTTATTTTCTACTGAATATGTGGCAGCAGTGCTGAATTCTCTTTTGTAGGTAAACTGTGGCAACTGGGGGATAAGAGTATCCACATGTGGACTGTGAGGTCAGTTGGTCATACTCCACTTTTCGTGGTGTTTCTTGCTGTTGCCCTGGGATTTTGGTATTTGCTTCATGATATAAAAAGAATTTAACTGTTACCTGGTGCGTGAGTGAGTTCTGTCACTTTTGGTAGGTCAGGGTCTGCAGGAGAATGCACCAACCAGGCTTATATCCCACATGACTTGCCCCCTTGATCATAGCAACCTGATTCTAAACATTGCCCTGAATCCTGTCCATATAACAAGATGCCTTTACATACAAGGGTCTGCTGGCTTCACCATGTCAGTCACAAGCCATTTGGAAGCCAATGGAAGATCCACATGGCCCCACCACAGTTGTTTTATTACACACCTGCCCACCACTGCTGTAGGCCCACTCCTCAGCAGGCTCCAACTTTCTGGTATCTCTGTTCTGAACCATTTTCATGAAAACCAGTCAATCAAAGCACTGTCTTGTAATCTCATGATCAGCCACAGGATATCCAAACATTCTCCAGTGCCACCTGGTCATGGGAAGTTTAAAAATTTCTTGGTATTTATCTAGCCATTTTTCAAGGTTGAAGTTGGAGGCACTGTGTGTTTTATTTCATTCTGGAACTATTAAATGGTTAGGAAGCTCATTTCAATGAAATCTCTGGAGAAGTCTCACAGGCAAGGCTTCCCAAACAGTGGCCAAATGATCACATGAATCCAGGCCCTTTGGGATCTACATTGTGACATCCATGTGTGTTTTGACTCTCATATATGGCTGCCAAGTCTTTCAGAATAAAATCATGTGGTAACCTGGCTGAGATTCCCAGTGCTCTGTGAACAGCCACCCTGGGCCTATATCTCATTTTCCAAGGGTGACTCTCATGTGAATCCTCCTAAAATCCCAACACAATTCATGGCAATACTTCTCTGAGGTGAGGTCCACAACTCAGTCTCTAAGGGGAACCACAACAGAGTACAAGCCAAGGTGGACCCAGTAATCCCTTCCAACAGCCACACATGACCACAATTAAAACCAAAACACTCCCACATGGCCCTAATCTTCTTCCATATGGACACTCTTCATTACCTCTGGCTTGAGGTTTCCATGAGGGGCACAGCCCAAGACAGTGTCCAAAATAACCTCCATTGCCCCTCATTTGCCTAAAGTCAGGGTGGCCTGGACACTCGTCCAGGGAACCAGGAGTGATCAAATAGGGCTGCTGTTAATATTGCTTTGCTCCGCCAATTTGAGGCCTACTGACTGTCAGGTATAGATTCTTTATGTGATTTGGATTCTGGAGAAAACCCAAGCACCTATGGGATAGCCTTTAAAGGGCTTTTAAGAACTCATTCGATCCAAAGGTTCCTATTCTCACTTGATGGAGGTCAGGAACCTTACAGGGGAAGGCGAGAGACTTCTTCCATAATGACTGCTCTTTTGGCTAATTTAGTTTTGGATGCAAATATGCGATTTTCTTTACATCCATCATGTGCTGAGAATCTAAGCCAAAGCCTAACACAGGACCTAGAGCCTGATTCAGACATATCCCTTTCCAATGCAATTAAGCAAAGAGTCACAGGTGATGCCCATTGATTTCCATTTGAAAACTGTTTTTCTTTAGGCTTCCCAAAGGGGTGGCCAGAGGCAAAGACCTTCCTGACATTGCGGGCAACAGAACAATAGGTAACCAAAGCAGTATTTCTCCACTGAGACTTTCCTGATTACACTGATATCTGAGTTTTCTGAGATGCTCGCCATTCCCTTCAGCTATCCAGTACATGGCCATGTCACAGAGCTTGGTGGGGGTACACATCTTGGACACAAAACCATGAGCCTATTCTGGAAAGTGGCCAGAATTCAGAAAGAAAACAGGAACTTAGGAAGATATCAGGTGTTGCCCATCGATAATGCAAGCCACAGTCCATTCATAAATGGGAAGTATGAATCTGGGGAAGCTTTCTACTAGACAGGACACATCCATTGAAGCATTCTCTTTTCTAATGTCTACAACCACGGACACAGTGGGATACACAGACCTAGAAACACTCGCCTTTTCAAATGACTTACTAGAATCAATTAACTCCAAACCAAACAAACTGCCTTTCTTACCTATTCTCAGAACATGAGACAAAACCACAAACCCACACCCACACCGACAAATGCACCTCCTTCCCCCAAGTAGGTCTGTGACCATCTGGAGTGTCCTCTGACTGGTGGGCCATACTATGTTTCCATGAAATGGCCTGTTCTGTCTCAGATCTGTTCTCCTTGTCCAACTCTGTGAAGTTGACAGGAGCCAGCGGTGAGCCACAACCTGGTTTCTCAGAAAAGGGCCCTCTTCAGAGCTTTACTGGCATTTGGCCATCCTCACATCAGTAGGTACCATGAAAGACTGACTCTGTCCTTGGTAAATCCAAACAAGTGAGATCACTGGGACTGGGACTTGGACTGGCTCTGGGTGCCTGGCTTCCTGGACCACATGTTCAGAGATTTCGAACACCAAGGAAGTGACGTGAGGTCACTTCCTTCAGGAACTGAATGAGGTCACTGCTTTGGCAAACACATTGTCCTAATAGTTGCTTCCAAAGGCCCCATGAGATTAGGGCTGCCCCTACTTCCTGTGACACTTTCACAAGTTAGAATGGTATATCATCCATAGGCACTCCAGAACAGCTCTCCACACTGGCCTGTTTTGGTCCATCTTCTCTACATTAAGAAGAGAGAGGCAGATTCAGACACAACCCTTCATCCTGACCAGGTTGTTGGCCATGGAAGGTGACTCTTACTCTCTCAGGTCTTTCATAGCTGCCTACATCTTCTACAGGGATCATTTCTGCATGGACGTTTGAGGTTCTCAGCAGGTGGAAGATCCCCTAAATTCCTGTATTGTAAGACCAACTCTTTCCCTGCTCTTCTGTAAAGTTAGATTGAGGGAACAGTGTATGGTTAGGGTTAATAACTGTTCGATTTGGGTTAGGAATTGTTCTGCTGTATGAAAAATGTTATTGGGAACCTGCGATATTTATAAGACTATAGTGGTGAAATATAAGTATGAAAACATAAATCTAGGAACGATTGGAAGCCCAGAAGGTCATTGGGCACTCGATTGGTATACATAGCTTTGAATTACATTCTGCACAGATGTTTCAGTTAAATAGATAATCATGGGAATAGGACTTTGTACATTGGATCATTGAATATAGAAGAGAACATCCACTCAAACTGGGATAGTTGGTAGGATAAGGAAGATAGTTGGTAGGTTTCAAAAGAAGACTAAGTAAAGCATTTGGACCAAAAGTTCTTTAGCAATGGGAATTCAGTGAGAGAGTGAATGTCAATGTCAGCACATGTGAAGAGTCATTCACAATGATGAAGTGGAGAAAAGGTGTAGGAAAGCATTTATCAATAGAGACATTAGGAAATCAGGCAAAGTTCAAAGTGTGTGATAGGAAAATACATTTTTAAGAGGGTTGAGGTTGAATATATAATGTTAGGAAGAAACAAATATGTAGTCACCAATAGCAATGATATTTGAGAGTGTTAAGGAACAAGGACATGGATGATGTTAGTAATACATGGTCACATTAAGTTTAGGCTTTGGTACAATCATAAGTGAGACCCTTGTATTTTGTGTCTGGAATATTACTGAGATAAATATATATGTATATCAGGTGAGTAGAAAATTCATCATGAAATATATATCATCTACAGATCCAAAAATATTCATTTTACTTAACATGGATATATAGGTGAAATATAAGTATGAAAAAAGAAATCTAAGTAATATTTGAAGCTCAGAAGTGCATTGGGCAATTGATTGGGATACGTAGCATTGAATTATGTTCTGCATACATATCTCAGATAAATCGATAAACAATGGCATAGGACCTTGTACCTTAGATGATTGAATGTAGAAGAGAACATCCACTCAAAAAGGGATAGTTGATAGAATCAGGAAGATAGTCAGTATGCTTTGGAAGAAGAGTGAGTATAGGATTTGGACCAAAGTTCATTAGCAATAGGGTTTCGGTTAGAGAGTGAATGTCAATGTCAGCACATTTGAAGGGTCAGTCACAATGCTGAACTGGGGAAAATATGTAGGAAAGCAGATATCAATAGAGACATTAGGAAATCAGGCAAAGTATAAAGTGAGTAAAAAAATAGACATTTTCAACAGTTTTGAGGTTGAATATATAATCTTAGGAAGAAACAAATATGTAGTCACCAATAGGATTGACATTTGAGAGCATTAGGCAACCTGGACATGGATGTTTTTAGTAATCCATGTTCAGTTCCCTTTTAGGCTTTGGTACAATCATACGTGTGACTTTTGCATTTTGTGTCCTGAATATTACTGTGATAACATGCATATGTAGAATCAGTTGACATGAGTATTTCTTCCACCATTTCTGGAGCAATATTTTGAAGACGTATAAATTAGTATTGGGTGTACAAAGAGGTGTACCCTGTGTCTATCAATATAGAGATAATGCATGAATAGACCATACTGTGACCAAATAATATAACTGGTTCCACTTTAAATAAAGGATTGAATGGATACCTTTAACTAAGTAAGAAATCTTATATTGATATACAATCATTCTTTCCCACCACTTATACATGTAATGGTAATATTAGGGTTATGGTTTATCATGACGGGTGTGTGAGTTTTGCTTCAAAAGTGATAATGGAAATCGAAAATAATGTGTTTGGAAAGAAGTCTCATGAAAAGAGCAGTCAAGAAACATGGAGGAATACATCTGTTCTGTAGCAGGAAGTGATTGAAAGTAAAACAAATGCGTATAAATTATCTAAATTGTGGATGAAATATGCATCCTATTATGTGCATAAACTGGAGAAATAGTAATATACCAGCGTTGAATAAAAAGGAACATCAAAATACACATTATATCCCATAGGAATATTCTTGCATTGATGTTAAACTGGGTCAGTTACTGTAGAAATATTACAATTTTTTTTTGGTGTTATAATACAATTTATTTTAGCACTAGCATGCCACAGAATGTAGAGGGAAGAGCAATGGATTTTCAGTTATAACATTAATAATCTAACATTAAATGACTATTTTGGGGAGTGTAGAAATTACATAAGGCTATATAACATTTTTTTTATTTAACATTCATAAAACCTTGGAATTTTGGTAATATTTCTAGTTTTTTATTTTTTTATTTTTTCAGTTTCTGATAGACCTTCATTTTATTTATTTGTATCTGGTGCTGAGAATATAACCCAGTGCCTCACAAATGGTAGACAAGCATGTTACCACTGAGCCACAAACCCAGCCCCTCCACTTTTATCTTATCATCAAACACTCCTCTCCCTCTTCTTTTCTCACTTTCTTCCTCATTTTCTTCCTTCTTTCTCTTCCTTTTTCATTATCCCTCCATATGTATTTTTCTCTCATGTAATTACAAACAGTAGTATGCTATGAAATTTACATTTAAGACAGTTTTTTATAGTCATTCTTTTTTTCTTGAGAAAATTTTAAAATTATAATCACCTGATAGATATATTAAAATACATTAATTATACATATGTATCTATATTCATGCATATGTATTACATATGATATATATATATATATATATATATATATATATATATATATTTAAAAGTTCTTTGATTAGCCTGTTTGAAATAATATAGACAAAATCTTTCTTAATTCTCAAGTCTTCCAGAGTTAACATCTTACAGTGAAAATCAAATAAACATATTTAAGTAAACATGTATCATTCTTATTTATCAATACTGTGTCCAGAATATTACTGTGATAAAATGTATATGTACATCAGGTGACATGAGTATTTCTTCCACCATTTTGGGGAGCAACATTTTGAAAACTTATAAATTAGTACTGGGGATACAAATTGTTGTAACCTGTGTTGATGAATCTAGAGATGATGCATGAATAGACAAAATTGTGAATAAATTATATAACTATTTCCAAATTTAAATAATGGATTGAATTGATATCTGAAAATATATACCAAATCTTATATTGATATACATACATTCATTCCAACCAGTTATATATCTAATGGTAATAGTAGGGTTACGGTTTATCATGAAGAGTGTGAGTTTTGCTTCAAAAATGATTATGGAATCGAAAATAATGTGTTTAGAAAGAAGTCTAGTGAATAGACCATAAAGAAACATGGAGTAATATATGTGTTCTCAAGGAGAAAGTGATTGAAATTGAATCAAATGTCTATAAATTTGTGTACTTGTGGATGTAAGGTATATCCTATGATTTCCATAAACTGAAGAAATAGTAATGTGCCAGTGTTGAATAAAAATGAACTTCAAAATACACATCATGTTCATAGGAATCTACTTTCATTGATGTTAAACTGGGTCAGTTACTGTAGAAATATTAGGATTTGTAAGCACCATTCATTGAAGTTAGTTTTCAGTACCAGGAAAGAAATATGTATTTCAGGTGCTTGAATATTTCTGAGAATAATCTTGTGAAAAGTTGATTATAAATCCACATACAGGAACATGAATGAATTTAGGGAGTGTTAGTAATACACATATGTTTCATGTTTTTAAAAAAAAAAAAAATATATATATATATATATATATATATATATATATATATATATATGAAATATTACAAAGAAAATTTGACAAGATTTATACACATACCCTTGATTAAGCAGAAGGCAAATCAAAGTATACACCATGCCTCCTATGGAAGGCCTGTATTTCTTTTCGGTTAGGTTTCTTTTTATCCATCATATTAGGATTAGTTTTCAGAGTCTAGTCGAGTATGTGTTAGTGTCAGGGATGAGTATTTAAAATGGAAAATAGGAAAATGAATCTAATGTGTATGCAAGTATGTGCTACACAAAAAGCTTGCCACTCTCATCCAGAACAATTCCTTGACATTAACTTCACTCCAAGTAAGACCCAATTAGTGGTGAGGAGTTCGAAAACCTGTGATTACATATGTGGAACTGAAAATGCTCAGGAGTTCACAACATTCGATGTGTTAGAACAGTTTCCAAAAGTAAGGGAGAGGTTAAAAACTGCATAAACATGGAGCTCTGCTGGCCTAAAGACTTCTTGAGAAACTGCCTCTGAGGTTGGGCAAATGAAATATATGTAGTTGTCAGAAGATTTAGCTTCTTTTGTAGTGACACCATCAAATCTGGATCTGCATCTATGTGACCTGGAGAAAATGGTTCCTTATTTTCTAATGAACATGAGGAAGCAGTTTTGAATTCTCCCTTTGTAGGTAAACTGTGGTCACTGGTAGTTAAGTGTCTCCCCGTGTGGTCTGTGAAACCATTTGGTCATCATCCTCCATTTTCGTGGTGTTTCTTACTGTGGCACTCAGAGTTTGGTATTGGCTTAATGAAATACAAGTAGTTCAACAAGGACACAGTGCTGGAGGGAGTTCTGTCACGTGTGGTTGGTCAGGGTCTCCAGGAGAATGTTCGAAACAGGGGTCTATCCCACATAGCTTTCCCCCTTGACTATAGCAACCGGATTCTCAACATTGCCTTCAAACCTCTCAATATAACAAGATGCCTATACATATAAGGGTCTGTGGCCTGCACCATGTCAGTCACAAGTCTTTTGAAGCCAATGGCAGATCCACGTGATACCACCACAGGTATTTATTCACAAACCTATAGTCCACTGCTCTACACCCACTACTCAGGAGGCTCCAACTCACTAGCATCTCTGTTCTACAATATTTTCATGAAACTCAGTCAATCAAGGCACTGTCTGGTACACTCATGATCAGCAATAGAACATCCAAAGGTTCTCCAGGGCCACCTGGTCATGAAAATTTTTAAAAAATTCATGGTATTTATCTAGCCATTTTTCAAGGATGAAGTTGGAGGCACTGTGGGTATCAATTCATTCAGAAACCATTAAATGGTGAGGAAGCTGATTTCAATGAAAGCTCTGCAGAACTCTTTAAGGCAAGGCTTCCCAAAGAGTGGCCAAAAGGTCACATGAAGCCAGGCCCATTGAGGTCTTGAATGTGAGGTTCATGTGTGTTTTCACTCTCAACTATGGTGCCAAGTCTTTCACAAAAAAAATCATGTGATATCCTAGCTGAGATTCTCAGTGCTCTTTGGAAAGCCATCTTGGGCCTATATCTCAGTTTCCAAGGGCGACTCTCATGCGTGGCCTCCTAATATCCCAACACAATTCATGGCAATACTTTTCTGAGGTCAGTTCCAGAACTCAGTCTCTAAGAGGAATCACAGCAGAGTTCAAGCCCAGGTGGACCCAGTCATCTCTTTCAACCGCCACACAAATGACCACAATTAAAACCCAAAGACTCCTACATGGCACTCATCTTCTTCCATAAAGACACTCATCATAACATCTGGCTGGAGGTTGCCATGAGGGGCACAGCCAAAAACAGTGTCCAAAAAAAGCTCCCTTGCCCCTCATTTGCCTAAAGTCAGGGTGACTTTGACACCCTTGTTGTGAACCAGAAGTGATCTGTAAGTGTAAAAGAAATCAAAATTAATGTGTAAAATTTAAAGTTTAAAAGACTGGGTGTTGTAAAGTTTCTAAATTGCAAGGTCTGAGTTAAAATGTAAAGGACCAGGTATTGTTACGTTCCTATGCTACACACAAAAACTGAAATTCCTGTAGCTTGTAGGACAATTCCCGTACTGCCCAGTAAATTTTCCCCTGACTGCCTGATTGTTTAATAACCTAGTACCCTTTGTGGCCTGGCACATAGGCATCACAGGGCCTAAACCAATCAATTTCAATGTGTACCCCACTTTAGAACTGACCTATCACTCCTGCCAGACCTGTTCCCACCAAAGAATGAGCTAATCATGTTTAGGAATTGTTGTTTGATTTTCCCGTGGTGTATGATGATTTTTTAAAGGAGACTGTGATGTATGTAAAGTCCCGCCCTCCCCAAAAAGTGTGCTTAAGCACTGCTCAACCCCTGCTTGTGGCTCTGGGCTGCTCTCCCTTCTTGAGTGAGCATGGAGCCCCAGCATGCTGGATTGGAACTCAATAAACGCTTTTTGCTGTTGCATAATCCGCGGTCTCTTGGTGGTCTCTTCCTCCAACATTCGCTGGACCCTTAATTTTGGTGAGTTGGCCGGGAATCATGCAGCGCCGAACAAGGAAATCCCAACGGACCCCTCTGAGGGTAAGAAGGGCAACTCTTTCCATTTTTCCTTGTGATTGCTCAGAGCTTTTTGTTCAGGTTTGGTTTTTCGGTTTTCGGTTTGGGTTGGCAGAGTGGCTGCCAGCAGAGCGTGTATGTTACCCCTGGCAGTGGTGTACAAACGTGTCCTAAAGCCACCGGCCACGTTCTTGCAAGGGACACCTTGAAGGACTCGGGGAGGGACGGATGTGCTCTCATTAGGTGAGGAGATACGAAGTGCCCTCATTAGGTGAGGAGGGACGGATGAGCCCTCATTAAGTGACTCTGTTGCAAACCCATCAGGTCTTGCTGGCTACTTTTTTCTCTCAGGTTGAATTCACTGTCTGTCTTTGTGGTGTAACCCATGAGGTTATGCCAGTTACTGGGTTCTAATCTTTACTTCTGAACTCGTGTTAAACGTTAACTGTGTGTCCGTGTTTGTGTTACGTTTGTTTTGTCCTTGTCTCTGTTTGAGTAACTCTCATTATGGGACAAAGCCATTCCATGCCTCTGTCCCTGAAGCCTTTCCTGGTCGCTGCCTCCAATCTGACCCCTTTGCCCACAATCCTATAACTCAAACCTTCTGCTCCTCCCCCTCTTCCCTCCATTCTCCCTGAGTCACAAGATTGTAGATCTTGGGGTTGTGAACAAACGGGAGCTGCATGATGGTCTTTGTGTGTCTTTTTGTCTGTGTTTCTGTTAAATGTGATGGCATTGTTTGGACCGATGCAGAGTCCCGAGTTCCAACCTGCCTTAGATGTGTGGAAATAACTTTAGCTAAAATTTAACCTAAAGCTTCTCCTGTGAGGGAACAAAAGTCAATAGAACCACCAGCTTTTCTGTTCTCACCTTTTACACCTCTCTTAGCTGTGTTTTAAAGAACTTTGATAAACTTTTCTCCCCTTTGTTAAGCGAGATTAGGGAAGCAGTGATTTCTTTTCTTCCTGTAGTTGGCTTGAGCACGCCCACTGCAGAAGGAAATGCCTGGGGTCTAAGAACTTTGATATCTCGCTTAAACTTTTCTCAAAACCCTGTCCTCATTATTAAATTGTCATTAATTGGCTTTGGGGATGGGAACCAAACCTTCAGTCCTAAATTTTGACACACCAGAGGGGACTTTCAATGAACCTCACTCTGCCCTCTTGGGGAAGCCTAGCACTCAAAACAATTGCAAGCAGAGGATGAATTTTTTGGAAGCTGACTACTGAAAAGTTGGGAGATATAGAATATGCCTGTTGCCTGGGGTCAAACCACCAGAGGGACTAATCCTGTAAGTAAATGGTGAGGCTAAGGGACTCCCAGCAGGTGCCAGAGCCATTTTGCTGTGGGGAACTCCATTATTCCTTACCTGCACTTTAAGGATTACTCCACCTCTGTTTACTTAACAAAAGGGACAATGAATGCAGTAATATGTTGATATTTTAGATTGTTTCTTGGGGATGATCTTGGCTGAAATTGTATTTAAAAGATGATATTTTTTATTGTAACAATCTGGTATCTAAATGGGTTTCTAAAGCATTGCACTATCTTACAGATAAAAGTTGGGTTTAAACAAGAGTTTAGTTTGATTTAAGATAGTTGATGCTAGAAAACTTAAATACTTTGGATAAAAAAATGATTAAAGAGTTTTAATTTTGAACTAGGTAGCCTGAGAAAATTTCACTAGATATACCAGTGCATTAACTTGGGCAAAGATAATAAATTATGATATGATATCTGTTCCCTTCAATGTGTAAGATTTTTTTAAAAACGTGCTAAATTAAAACGTTGGTCTGGCTTAGTGAAATGACATTAATTAGCAACAGTCTTGGAAATTTTTAAAGCTTAATTTCGGATACACATGGTAGTCTGTGGTTGTTTTTAAAATTTTTTTCAAGAAATTTAATGTAACTTACTACTACTTTAGAAACTTCAGAACAAAGAAAGTGGCTTAATGATCCTAGAGAAACTTCTTCTGATGGTGGCTTTAATATCAAAAAATGATCATATTTTCAGTTTTTTGTGATGAGGCTAAGGGACTCAAGATTTTCTAGTGTAGAAAAACCTGAAGATATAAAATTTTGAGAATTACATCTTAAACTTGCATCATAATTTTCAACATTCAAACCTGGAAATTATGACTTATAGCTAAAATGCCTTAGGCATGAGGTTTCTGCTCAGAACTCCAGCCTTTACAGTTTTCAAGTCCTCAGTCAGGACTTAAGTTGATATGCAAATAAAGAAGTCTGCAGCACTCAGCAGGAGAAAGAAAAAAAGGAGTAAAAGTGTCTTTTTACCTGAACTCAAACTAGACCCAAACAAAAAGTACATTATATGGTATTTACTAATTACTGGCCAGTCATCTTTTTTGGGACTTTTGCTTTTTCTTAGATTCTGTATTTTTTTTTTGAGCTCATGATCTTGATCCTGCAGATGGGTTAATGTTTTCTGATCAGTTCTATTTTTGATTAACTGTGGATTTTTTAAACATTGCAATGGAGATTTCACCTGAAAAAGCTACAAGGCCTTCACTATTGTGTTATGTGTTACACTTGTGTTACGTGTTGTATGTTGGTATGTCTGTATGTGTGTATGTCCATATATCATGCAGTGATATGACAATTGACAGATGAGGAGCGCTCATAAAATATTTAAAAATTGATATAAATATCTTGGATTCACGTGATTCAAATTGTTCAATTCAAATTGGGTAAACAGATAAAAATAAAGATGTCTTTAGAATTAGGCCTATAAGTTTTCTAGGTGTACAAAAAGGCCCTAATAAATGTTGATGTCTATAATATAATCTGCTTAAAATCAGAAATTTATAAGTATTGTTTCAAAATGTGAACAGAAAGAGGTTCACAGATGGAAAAGAGAAACTAAAAGGTTCTAGATATAGATTTAATAGAGGGAAATGTGTTTCTCGATAAGAGAGTCTATATGATTAAGTAATTAAAATGGTTTAAGTAAATAATAAAAAGGTTTGTGTAAGTTTGTTATATGTGTAAGTTTTGAGCAAGTAATCTTAAAAAATTAAACAGCTGGTTAAAAAAGTACTGTTTTTATAAAATTGTGCATGTTATTTCTTTAAAAAGCTAAACTTGGTTAATACAAATCATCAATGTAATTGTGGTGTTAATGTGTTCATATCTTCCAGGTATACAAGTGTGTAGGTAGAAGCTTCAAAAGAGCATTGTATCATGCTGGTGTTCTAAGGTTGTATGGTAATTCTAGGCTTAAAATAAAAACATGTTGGAGATTTATGTGTATCATTTGTGTTGTATAATTGGACTTGTTATCAAAAAGATATGTAGAGTTACATGTTACTTTTTACACTTAGATACAATTTAAAAGTATTTTTAAGTTAATGAGAGCCTAATCTCTGTGAAGGTTTTATTGTAAAACACAATGGTAATGCCCATTCATTTCCATGTGAAAACTGTTTTCTTCAGGCTTCAGGAAGGAGTAGCCTGATGAAAAGACGTTCCTGATATTCAGGGCAACATAACAATAGGTAATCAAAAGGCCCCAAGCAGGGTTTCTCCACTGAGACTTTACTGGTCACACTGATATCAGAGTTTTCTGAGATGCTTGCCATTCCCTTCAGCTATCCAGTACATGGCCATGTCACAGAGCTTGGAAATGGTACATATCTTGTACACAAAACCATGAGCCTATTTTGGAGAGTGGCCAGAATTCAGGAAGGATACAGGATTGTAAGAAAATAGTAGGTGTTGCCCAATGATAAGGCAAGTCACAGTCCATTTATAAAATGGGCAGGATGAATGCTTGGAAGTTTTCTCTTTGACAGGACACACCCATTGAGGCATTCTCTTTTCTAATGTCTACAACCATGGACACAGTGAGATACACAGACATAGAAACACTCGCCTTGTCAAAGGACTAACTAGAAACAGTTCACTCCAAACCAAACAAACCCCCTTTCCTAACTATTCTAAGAACATGAGAAAAAACAACAAACCCACTCAAACACCCACAAAGTCACCTCCTTCCCCCAAGTAGGTCTGAAACTATCCAGAGTGTCCTCTGTCTGGAGGGCCATACTATGTTCCCCAGAAATGGCCTGTCCTGTCTCAGATCTGGTCTCTGGGTCAACTATGTGAAGTTGTCAGGAGACAGCAGTGAGCCTCTACCTTCTTTCTCCAGAAGGGCCCCTCTTCAGAACTTTCCTGGCATTTGGCCATCCTCACATCACCAGGTACCACAAAAGACTGACTCTGTCCTTGGTAAATCCAAACAAGTGAGACCACTGTGACTGGAGCTTGGACTGGGTCTGGATGCCTGGCTTCCAGGAACCCAAATTCGAAGAGTTCCATCAACAAGGATGTGAGGTGAGGTCACTTCCTTCAGGAACTGAATGAAGTCACTGCCTTTGCAACCACTTTGTCCTAACATTTGCTTCCTAGGGTCTCATAATATGGAGGATGCCCCTACTTCCTGTGACATTTTCACAAGTTCGAATGGTATAGAAACCATAGGCACCTGGGAACAGCTCTCCACACAGGCCTAGTTTGGTCTATCTTCCCTACATTAAGAAGAGAGAGGATGATTCAGACACATGCTTTTAACCTGACCGAGTTGTTTGCCATGGAAGATGACTTTTGCTCTCTCAGGCCTTTCATAGCTGCCTGCATCTTCTCCAGGGATCATATCTGCATGCACCTTTGAGGTTGTCAACAGGTGGAAGATTTCCTACACCCCTGTATTGTAAGACCAACTCTGTCCCTGCTGTTCTGTAAAGTTGGATTGAGGGAACAGTGTATAGTTAGGATTAATAACATGTTCGATTTGTGTTAGGAATCATTCTGCTGGATGAATAATGATATTGGGAACCTGCAATATTTATAAGAATATACAGGTGAAACATTATTATGAAAAGTGAAATCTAGGTAAGATTTGAAGACCAGAAAGGCATTGGGCCCGTGATTGGGATACTTAGCTTTGAATCATGTTCTGCACAGAAGTCTCAGATAAATCAATATACAATGGCATAGGACCTTGTACCTTGGATGATTGATTGTTGAAGAGATCATCCAGTCAAAAAGGGATAGTCGGTAGGATTAGGTAGATAGTTGGTAGGTTTAGAAAAAAGAGTGAGTATAGTATTTGGACAAAAAGTTCTTTAGCAATAGGGTTTCGGATAAAGAGTGAATGTAAATGTCAGCACATGTGAAGAATCAGTCACTATGATGAACTGGGGAAAATACGTAGGAAAAGAGATATCAATAGAGACATTAGGAAATCAGACAAAATATAAAGTGAGTGATAGGATTAGACATTTTCAACATGGTTGAGGTTGAATATATAATCTTTGGAAGAAACAAATATGTACTCACCAATAGGATTGACATTTGAGAGAATTAGGCATCCAAGACATGGATGTTTTTAGTAATCCATGTTCACTTTCCATTTAGGCTTTGGGACAATCCTAAGTGTGACCTTTGCATTTTGTGTCCAGAATATTACTGTGATAAAATGTATGTGTAGATCAGTTGACATGAGTATTTCTTCCACCATTTCTGGGAGCAAAATTTTGAAGATATACAAATTATTATTCGGGGTACACAGAGGTGTACCCTGTGTCTATCAATATAGAGATAATGCATGAAGAGACCATACTGTGAATAAATAATATAACTGGTTCCACTTTAAATAATGGATTGAATTGATATTTGAAAGTATGCAAGAAATCTTATATTGATATACAATCATTCATTCCCACCAGTTTTACATCTAATGTTAATATTAGGGTTATGGTTTATCATGACGGGTGTGTGAGTTTTGCTTCAAAAATGATAATGGAAAGCAAAAATAATGTCTTTGGAAAAAAGTCTCATGAAAGGAGCAGTCAAGAAACGTGTACGAATACATGTGTTCTGAAGCAGGAAGTGATTGAAAGTAAAACAAATGCGTATAAATTTGCTAAATTGTGAATGAAATATACATACTATTATGTGCATAAACTGGAGAAATAGTAATGTACCAGTGTTGAATAAAAATGAACGTCAAAATACAATTATATCCCATAGGAATCTTCTTGCATTTATGTTAAACTGGGTCAGTTACTGTAGAAATATTAGAATTTTTTTTGGTGTTATAATACAATTTATTTTAGCACTAGCATGCCACAGAATGTCGAGGAAAGAGCAATGGATTTTTAGTTATCGCACTAGTAATCTATCATTAAATGACTATTTTGGGGAGTCTAGAAATTACATAAGGCTATGTAACAATTTTTTTTTTATTTAGCATTCATAAAAACTTGGAATTTTGGTAATATTTCTACTTTTTTATTTTTTTTATTTATTCAGTTGTTGATCGACCTCATTTTATTTATTTATATGTGGTGATGAGAATATAACCCAGTGCCTCACACATGCTAGCCAAGCATGTTACCACTGAGCCAGACACCCAGACCCTCCACTTTTATCTTATAATCAAACACTCCTCTCCCTCTTCTTTATTCACTTTCTTCATCATTTTCCCCCTTTTCTCTCTTCCTTTTTCATTTTCCCTCCATAGGAGTTTTTCTCTCATGTCATTACAAACAGTAATATGCTATGAAATTTACACTTAAGAATGTTTTTTATAGTCATTCTTTTTTTCTTGAGAAAATTTAATAATTATAATAACTTATAGATATATTACAATACATTTATTATACATATGTATCTATATTCATGCATATTTATTACATATGTTATATATATGAATATATATTTAAAAGTACTTTGATTAGCCTGTTAGAAATAATATAGACCAAGTCTTTCTTAATTTTCAAGTCTTCCAGAATTAACAACTTACAGTGAAAATCAAATAAACATATTTAAGTAAACAGGTATCATTCTTATTTATCAATACTTATCATTTGAGTTTTTATATTACATTAAGCTGTAATATGGCATATTAACTCTTATGAATTAGAGAAATTCATTTGAACAACCTATTATTTAAGGACCATATGCACTGACATTTTAAATGGCTTTCTCGTGATTTTAATTTCTATTAATTGCATATTTATTGCCAAATACTTATTTTATTAATTTTCATATTCATGATTGATATAAAGTCAATTGTTTAATTCTTCTTGTAAGTAGTTACTTATTATAGTAGGGACAGTATTAATAATTCTACATCTTTATAAGAAAAATGGTACAAAGATATTTTCATGCAAAATTAAGAATAATTGTATGCTCTAAATGTTTGATTGTTGATACATGTAATAAAGAGCTTTTGATGAGTCTCTTCCCCACTAAAACATGAAATGCAAAGATATAGTTGGGTGTGTATGTCCAAATAAAGATAAGGAGAAATACACATTATCAGCTAGAAACTATCAAATAAAATATGAAAAGAACAATCCAACACATTGTACGAACTTGTCAGATGAGGTAGCCTAAGACTAGACCTGGTCCATGACAAAATATTCACGAAAAAAATGAAATATGAAAAATATAGAAAATGATATGAATTTTTCATGAAGGTAGGTGGATTATCCTTTAATCTCAATATATGTTCATTTTCAAAAGCCAGTTTTCTGGTAAAATAAATTTGTGATATTTACAACTACACAATCAAACTTTCTGCTTATCAACATGAATGCATCTCAACTCCTTTTTAGATGATTTCTTCCCACTCAATTTTAAACCTTTGTTTATTTATTTTTATTGGTTTTTCAAAACATTACAAAGCTCATGATATATCATCTTCATACATTTGACTCAAATGGGTTATGAACTCCCAATTTTCCCCAAATACAAATTGCAGAATCACATCAGTTACACATTCACATTTTTACATAATGTCATATTAGTGACTGTTGTCCTCTGCTACCTTTATTATCCCCTACTATCCCCGCTCCCCTCCCATCCTATCTTCCCTCTCTTCCTCATCTGCTATTCTTCACTTCTCTCTCTTGTTCCCGCCTTTCCCCTCACAACGTCTTATATGTAATTTTGTGTAACAATGAGGGTCTCCTACCATTTCCATATGCTTTCCCTTCTCTCTCCCTTTCTCTCTCCCACTCGTCTTTGTTTAATATTAATCTTTTCCTCATGCTCTTCCTCCCTGTTCTATTCTTAGTTACTCTCTTTTTATCAAAGAAGACATTTGGCATTTGTTTTTCTAAGGATTGGCTAGCTTCTCTTAGCATAATCTACTCCAATGCCATCCATTTCCCTGCAAATTCTATGATTTTGTCATTTTTTAGTGCTGCATCCATCGTGTATAGATGCCACATTTTTTTTATCCATTCATCTATTGAATTGCATCTAGGTTGGTTCCACAGTCTAGCTATTGTGAATTGTTCCACTATGATCATTGATGTGGCAGTATCCCTTTAGTACACTCTTTTAAGATCCTCAGGGAATAGTCCGAGAAGGGCGATAGCTGGTTCAAATGGTGGATCCATTCCTAGCTTTCCCAGGAATCCCCATACTGCTTTCCATGTTGGCCTCACCAATTTGCAGTCCCACCAGCAGTGTACAAGTGTCCCCTTTTCCCCACATCCTCATAAACACTTGTTGTTGTTTGACTTCATAATGGCTGCCAATCATACTGGAGTGAGATGGTATCATAGGGTGGGTTTGATTTGCATTTCTCTGATAAATATGGTGAGCATTTTTTCATGTACTTGTTGATTGATTGTATGTCCTCCTCGGTGAAGTGTCTTTTCAGGTCCTTGGCCCATTTGTTGATTAGGTTATTTGTTATCTTATTGATAATTTTTTTTGAATTTTTTGTATATTCAGGATATTAGGGCTCTATCTGAAGTGTGAGGGGTAAAAATTTGTTCCCAGGATGTAGGCTCTATATTTACCTCTCTTATTGTTTCTCTTGCAGAGAAAAAAACTTTTTAGTTTAAGTAAGTCTCATTTTTTTATTCTTGTTAATAACTCTTGGGCTATGGGTGTCCTATTAAGAAATTTGGAGCCCGACCCCACAGTATGTAGATCGTAGCCAACTTTTTCTTCTATGAAACGCAGTGTCTCTGATTTTATATCTAGATCCTTGATCCACTTTGAGTTAAATTTTGTGCATGGTGAGAGAACGGGATTCAGTTTCATTTTGTTGCATATGGATTTCCAATTTTCCCAGCACCATTTGTTGAAGATGCTATCCTTCCTCCATTGCATGCTTTTAGCCCCTTTATCAAATATAAGAAAGTTGTAATTTTGTGGATTAGTTTCTGTGCCCTCTCTTCTGTACTACTGGTCCACCTGCTTTTTTCGGTACCAGTACCATGCTGTTTTTGTTACTATTGCTTTGTAGTACAGTTTGAACTCTGGTATCGCTATACTTCCAGATTCACACTTCCTGCTTAGAGTTGCTTTTGCTATTCTGGGTCTTTTGTTTTTCCATTAGAATTTCATGATTGCTTTATCTTTTTCTACAAGAAATGCTGTTGTGATTTTGATTGGCATCGCTTTAAACCCATAGAGACTTTGGGTAATATGGCCATTTTGATGATGTTAGTTCTGCCTATTCATGAACAGGGCACATGTTTCCATCTTCTGAGATCTTCTTCTATCTCTCTCTTTAGAGTTCTGTAGTTTTCATTATATAAATCTTTCACCTCTTTTGTTAGGTTGATTCCCAAGTATCTTATTTTATTTGAGGATATTGTGAATAGAGTGGTTTTCCTCATTTCCATTTCAGAAGTTTTGTTGCTGTTATACAGGAATGCCTTTGATTTATGCGTGTTAATTATAAATCCTGCCACTTTTCTGAATTCATTAATTAACTCTAGCCATTTCTTTGTAGACCTTTTTGTGTCTGTTAAATATGTTATCATGTCATCTGCAAATAGTGATACTTTAAATTCTTCTTTTCCTATTTTTATGCCTTTAATTTCTTTTGTCTGTTTAATTGCTCTGGCTAGTATTTCAAGAACTAAATTGAATAGAAGTGGTGATAGAGCACATCCCTGTCTTGTTCCAGATTTTAGAAGAAATGCCTTCAGTTTTTCTCCATTTAGGATGATGCTAGCCTGAGGTTTAGCATATATAGCTTTTACAATGTTGAGGTAAGTTCCTGTTATCCCTAGTTTTTATAGTGTTTTGAACATAAAGGGATGCAGAACTTTGTCAAATGCTTTTTCTGCATCTATCGAGATGATCATATGGTTCTTGTCTTTAAGTCTATTGATGTGGTGAATGGCATTTATTGTTTTTCGTAAATTGAACCATCCTTGCATCACAGGGATGAATCCTCCTTGATGATGGTGCACAATTATTTTGATATGCTTTTGTATTCGATTCATCAAGATTTTATTGAGAATTTTTGCACCCAAGTTTATTAGAGATATTGGTCTGTAGTATTCTTTCTTTGAAGTGTCTTTGTCTGGTTTCGGGATCAGGGTGATGTTGGCCTCATAGAATGAATTTGGAAGAGCTCCTTCTTTTTCTATTTCTTGTAAAAGCTTGAAAAATATTGGTTTTAATTCTTCTTTGAAGGTTTTGTAGAAATCCGCTGTATACCCATCCGGTCCAGGGCTTTTTTTTGGTTGGTAGTCTTTTGATTGCTTCTTCTATTTCTTCCTTTGTTATTGGCCTGTTTAAATTGTTTGTGTCTTCCTGACTCAAACTGGGCAGATCGTATGACTTAAGAAATTTATCAATATCTTCACAATATTCTATTTTATTGGAATATAGTGTTTCAAAATACTTTCTAATTATCTTCTGTATTTCTGTAGTGTCTGTTGTGATATTGCCTTTTTCATCCCATTTGTTAGAAATTTGAATTCTCTTTCTTCTTCTCTTCCTTAGCATGGCTAAGGGCCTGTCGATCTTATTTATTTTTTCAAAGAACCAAGTTTTAGTTTTATCAATTTTTTCAATGTTTTCTTTTGTTTCAATTTCGTTGATTTCTGCTCTAAATTTAATTATTTCTTGTCTTCTACTACATTTGCTGTTGTTTTGCTCTTCCTATTCTAGGTTTTTGAGGTGTAGTTTAAGTTCATTTAATTGTTGTATTTTTCTTTTTTTTAGGAAAGAACTCCAGAAATGAATTTCCCTCTTAAAACTGCTTTCATTGTGTCCCATAGATTCCGGTATGTTGTGTCTGTATTGTCATTTGTCTCTAAGAATTTTTTTATCTCCTTCTTTATGTCTTCTGTAACTTTTTTTTTCAACTTCTTTTCAAGTTGAAAAACTTTGTCTTCATTATCTGATGTTCTGTCTTCTACTTGATCTAGTCTACTAGTTCTGACTTCTACTTGATCATTCAGTAGCATGTTGTTCATTTTCCATGTGATGTAGGATTTTTCCATCTTTCTTTTCTCATTGATGTCCAGTTTCATTTCATTATGATCAGATATGGTGCACGGTATAATCTCCATGCCTTTATATTTACTAAGAATTGCCCTATGGCATAATATATGGTGTATCTTTCAGTAGGATCCATGTGCTGCTGAGAAGAACATGTATCCACTTGATCATGGTTGATATATTCTATATATGTCGGTTAAGTCTAGGTTATTGATTGTGCTGTTGAGTTCTATAGTTTCTTTATTCAGTTTTTGTCTAGAGGATCTCTCTAATGCTGAGAGTGGTGTGTTGAAGTCACCCATAATTATTGTGTTGTAGTCTATTTGACTCCTGAACTTGAGGAGAGTTTGTTTTATGAACGTTGAACCTCCATTGCTTGGTGCATACAAATTGATAATTGTTTTTTTCTTGTTGGTGGATGATTCCTTTAAACAGAATATTGTGTCCTACTTTATCCCTTTTGATTAACTTAGGTTTGAACTTGATTTTATTCCATATGAGTATGGCAAATCCTTCTTGCTTCCGAGGGCCATGTGAGTGTTATGATTTTTCCCAACCTTTTACCTTCAGCCTGTGTATGTCTTTTCCTATCATATGAGTCTCCTGAAGGCAGAATATTGTTGGATTTGTTTTTTTGATCCAGGTTACTAGCACATGTCTCTTGATTGGGGAATTTAGGCCATTAACATTTAAGGTTACAATTGAAATATGATTTGTACTTCCAGTCATGTTTATTTATTTATTATATTTTAGTTTGGATAGTTTTTACTTTTTTGGTTACTTTCCTCCCACTTTACTGAGATACTTCCCACTGTTAGTTTTGGGCACTATTTTTTAACTCTTCTTCTTGTAGTATTTTGCACAAAATGCTTTGCAGTGCTGGTTTTCTGGCTGAGAATTGTTTTAGCTTTTGTTTATCGTGAAAGACTTTAATTTCATTGTCAAATCTGAAGCTTAATTTTGCTTTATATGGTATTCTTGGTTGGAATTCTTTTTTTTTTTTTCAGCATTTGAATTACATCGTTCCAGGATCTTCTCACTTTCAAAGTATGTGATGAAAAATCAGTTGTTAACCTAATTGGTTTACCCCTGAGTGTAATCTGCCTCCTTTCTCTTATAGCCTTTAATATTCTCTCCTTGTTCTGTATGTTGGCTATCTTCATAATTATATGTCTTGGAGTTGGTCTATTTTGATTTTTGAATTTTTGGGGTCCTGTAGGCTTCCAGGAATTAGCAATCCAATCCATCATTCATCTCTGGGAAGTTTTATAGAATTATTTCATTTAATATGTTGTCCATTCCTTTGGTTTGAATCTCTATGCCTTCTTCTATCCTGATGACTCTTAATTTTTTTTAATGACATCCCATATCTTTTGAATAGATTCCTGGTGGGATTTAAGCATGTTTTCTGTGTTGACTATATTCTTTTCTTTCTTTTTTTTTAAATTAATTTTTATTGTAGGTTGTTCAAAACATTACATAGTTCTTAATATATCATATTTCACACTTTGATTCAAGTGGGATATGAGCTCCCATTTTTACCCCATATACAGATTGCAGAATCACATCAGTTGCACAACCATTGATTTACATATTGCCATTCTGGTGTCTGTTGTATTCTGCTGCCTTTCCTATCCTCTACTATCCCCCCTCCCCCCTCCCCTCCCCTCTTCTCTCTCTACCCCCTCTACTGTAATTCATTTCTCCCCCTTATATTTTTCCTCCTTTCCCCTCACTTCCCCTTGTATGTAATTTTGTATACCCCTGAGGGTCTCCTTCCATTTACATGCAATTTCCCTTCTCTCTCCCTTTCCCTCCCACCTCTCATGCCTGTTTAATGTTAATCTTCTTCTCATGCTCTTCGTCCCTACTCTGTTCTTAGTTACTCTCCTTATATCAAAGAAGACATTTGGCATTTGTTTTTAAGGGATTGGCTAGCTTCACTTAGCATAATCTGCTCTAATGCCATCCATTTCCCTCCAAATTCTATGATTTTGTCATTTCTTAATGCAGAGTAATACTCCATTGTGTATAAATGCCACATTTTTTTTTATCCATTCGTCTACTGAAGGGCATCTAGGTTGGTTCCACAGTCTTGCTATTGTGAATTGTGCTGCTATGAACATGGATTTAGCAGTGTCCCTATAGTGTGCTCTTTTTTGATCCAGCTATTCCCCTACTCGGTCTATTCCCTAAAGAATATATTCTTTTCAAGTTGAAAAACTTTGTCTTCATTATCTGATGTTCTGACTTCTACTTGATCTAGTCTATTTGTAATATTCTCGTTTGAGTTTTTAATTTGGTTTATATTTTCCTGCATTTCTAGGATTACTGTTTAATATTTCTTTTTAAGATCTCTATCTCCTGGTAAAGCTCATTCTTTGCCATTTGAATTTGTTTGTTTAATTCATTTTCAAAATATACTTTTATTGCTTGGACTTGCTGCCTCA